>NW_027278993.1:7500-191096 GCF_046629955.1 Centroberyx affinis | reverse complement strand
TATACTAAATAAAAACAACAGGATTATCACTTTAAGCACAGAATAAACTACATAAATGACTGTACGTTGTATGTCAGTACTCAACACTTTCCTGTAACTCACCTTGTACCACTTGAGGGAGAAAGGGACAGAGTAGTTGTCCAGTTTCTTCATGTAGTCCTTCAGCGGGCAGGACAGACCGTCGGTCACTCCATTCGTCAGCGTCTGAAGAGCTTTCTTCGGCCGGCTGCACTCTCCAGCCAGCGGCTCATCCACCACCAGCATGGTGGCCTGTCTGTAGCACTGAGAGGCAGTCCTGGTCAAGATAGAGGAGGAAATGGTCAATGTTTTCATTCTATAATCCCTTAAAGGTCCCATATTCTCCACTTTCCAGTGTTTTATTTTCTGTCTTGAGATCCATTCAAAGCTGTGTGTGTGGTGTCATGTACCAAAAAAACTCTCAATCCATTTTTACATGTTCATTTTCCAGCATCTCTCTGAGCCTTACCAAGAACAGGCTGTTTCTGTCACTGTGTCTTTAAGGCTCATTAATATTAACAACCCTCTGTTCTGATTGGTTAACCATTTCCAGAGTGAAACGTGAGACACCGTGGCCCGGCAGCTACAGGTAGGGAAAACTCTCCAACAATGACAACGGCTCAACCGCTTTGAAAAAAACACTTTGTTGGTCTATTATTTCTTACAAAAATGATAATAATAATAATAATAATAATAGTAATAATAATAATGATAATAATAATAACCTTTATTTGTATAGCACCTTTCATACACAACATGCAGCTCAAAGTGCTTTACATCAATAGAAGGCAGATAAAAGACAAATAATAATTTTTTTATAATTATATAAAAGAACATCAAACATTGCATTAAAAGAATCAAATCAAGTTAAATAGAAAGATAAAAGAACACAACAACTCATACATCAAGTCCTCTCTTTGACTCCTGCTTTTAGAGGCACATTGTGAGTGAATCCATATGTTTTTCTTTCCTTTTCCTTTTATAATTTTCTATTCCCCTGTCCGTCCTGATTCTACTCTTGATCTGATATTTACGTCAGATCTCACTGCCCAAGGCAGACGAGAATCATAGATTCTCCTCACCGTCCACAGATGGATGAGAATCATACAGGGTAAAGCTCTGTCATCTAGCTCTTTTGAGTTCCTAGATTCAAGCTTACTCAGAGTGCCCCGTCCACATATAGCATTACATCATGTGCAAGATCTTTAAAAGAATCAAAATAAGTAAAAAGTAAAATAGAAAAATAAAAGAACACAATCAATTTAAACAGTTAAAATGAAGGCTATTTAAAAGCTAAGCTGAAAAGATACGTTTTTAGCAGTCGTTTGAAAATGTTTACAGAGCCCGCCTCTCTAATATTCTTTGGCAGGATGTTCCATAGTTTAGGAGCATAGTTAAAAAAGGCTGCATCCCCAATCTTCTTTTGAGTGGGGTTTTGTACATCTAACAAACCAGCAGTAGAAGACCTGAGGGCTCTTGATGGAATGTAGAACAGCAGGGATTCTGTAATGTAGGCCGGTCCTAAGCCATTAAGAGCTTTGTATACAAGTAAAAGAACTTTAAAATCAATTCTAAAGGACACTGGGAGCCAGTGCAATGTAGCTAAACCAGAGTGATATGCTAGGCAAGGCAAGGCAGCTTTATTTGTATAGCACATTTCATACACTGGGGTAATTCAAAGTGCTTTACAGAGTGATAAAAATACAGTAAAGGTAAAAGATTTACAATTAAAAAGTGCAAAAGTACAGACAAGAGATACAAAAGATAAAAGACTTAAAAAGTAAACTAGTGCAGTTCAAATCAAATGAGATAGAAAGATGAAAGAACACAACAAATACTCCCACTTTTAGATGCACATTGTGAGTGAACCCATATGTTTTTCTGTAATTTTCTTTTCCCCTGTCCTTCCTGATTCTACTCTTGATCTGATATTTACGTCAGATCTCACTGCCTAAGGCAGACGAGAATCATAGATTCTCCTCTTGGTATAGACTTTTTAGGGAGGCCGGTAAAGACAGCATTGCAGTAGTCCAGTCTACTTGTAACAAACGCACAAGTTAGCTTTTCAGCATCTTTGGGTCAGGAAGGGCTGCACCTTGGCAATATTTCTAAAATGAAAGAATGGTGTTCTGGTCACCTTGTTTATATAGGAGTTAAAATTTCAGAATCTAAGATAACACCCAGGCTTGTTACTTATGGTTTGATCCAGGGATTCAGGTTCCCAAGTCTTGTGGCCCTTTTGGCTTTGGGGCCGACCAAAAGGATTTTTGTCTTATCTTCATTTAGATTTAAGAAATTTGTACTTATCCAATCATTGATAGCCAATAGACAAGTGGTGAGGGAGCTTAGGGCATCTGCATGATTTGGCAATGTATGCAATGAAATGTATAGTTGTGTATCATCAGCATAGCTATGGAAATTGACATTATGTTCTGTGATATTATCACCTAATGGAAGCATGTATAGAGAGAAAAGCAGGGGGCCAAGACAGCTTCCCTGTGCAACACCAAAAGTTAGATCACAGGAAGTAACGAATCCAAACTTCAGAGTGAAATGAGCGAACCTTTGTGACGCCACATAGTTACAAAAGTCCAAAAGGCTCGTTTAGAGGCTCGTTTTTCTAATATGGATTGTGTGGATTTAGTTGGTGCGTTTTGATACTTTCACCATGTTTAGATAGACCATCCAACTCCTTTATAATCACAGAGGCTAGGGGAATCCTGTTTTACACCATATGGGACCTTTAATAGTTATTTATGTATGTTTAAAGCTGCACTGGGCGGCCCCAAATGGCAGCGAGAGGTAACTGTTTCCAACACTCAGAAATCCTGTGCGGTGAGGTCAGTAAACGTCACACAGCAGCTCATGTTAACCGTGATGCTTTCTACCAAAGGAAACCAAAGAGACAAGAGAGGAAAAGATCTAACGTTGGTGAGTCCAGCTTTCTCTGCTGCTGTTTAGGAGACAGTTTGGATTTCACTCTGAAGTTTAGATTCGTCACTTTCAGTGGACGGAGAAGTGACCAAACCTGATACCAGAATGTTATTTGGGCAAATATGGCAAATCCACAGTGTCTCAATTAGTGAGAATGGGACGCTCTTCTCTGTTGCAGCCAGACTTTGTGATTTAACCTGATGAGACGACTGTATTTTTACATAAAAACCTTATTAAGAGCAGCTTGAATTTTAACAGGTTTAGTTTTGTCTATAAGGATAATGCACATGAATTAACACACTGCTAATGTGCCACTGCAAGACTACTTACTGACGCTAAATTCAGTTCAATTCAACAAAAAAGGACGAGCACATGCACTAGAAGCTTCGTCACTACATGTGCGAATTATAGAACAATTCATAATTAGAGATAAATAGTACATAGTAATTAATAAAGATGGGTCCCAGCTGGTTCAGTGTTGTGTCTATTAATGTATAACGTTAAACTCACAAAGGATGAGTACAGTATACAGTAAAAAAAGAATTCTATTTCAAAATAATATATACACATTTTGGAGGAAAACAAACACCTGAGGTTCATCTTTCCCATCTGGGATTCTTCAACCTCTCCTACACAATTCTTTCTTTATTGTGTATTTTCACTGTTGATTTTAATATGTGCTAATAATAAAACAAACAAAACAAAACAATCTTTCAATGTCTCTAAAATATGGAAGATCTATTCTGTAAAGTGTTTTCACTTCGTCAACCAAAGACTTGAGTTACCTACTACTTTACTTACTACTACTTTACTTTACTACTTAAAAAAGCTACATAATGTGTTTTTCGTAAGAGTGGTTGTCTTTTTTACTTTCTAATGGTTGATATCTCATTTTGGAACAACACTCTTCTCACTGACACACACACACACACACCCTGGACGCACTGTCCAGTTTGTGGCTGTACCTCAGGATGGTCACATATTCCCCAGCGTCCTCCAGCTCTACCCTGAGGACCCAGAGTGTCTCTCCCCGCAGCAGGAAGCGTCCCGGCTGGTCGCTCAGCTCCTGGCCCGTCCGCGGGTCGTACCAAGAGATGTTGTACGGCTCGGCGGTGAAGTTGAAGACGTCCGGAGACACCAGCGTGCTGTTCAGCATGGCCACGTCCCCGGGCACCGAGAAGACCCGTCCAAACTGCAGCCGGTAGTCGGTGCAGTTCTCTGCTCAGAGGGGAGGGAGACGTTTTTCAGCTTCTATTGATATTACATCATTTAATCTTATTAAATGAGGTCTGTGGTCTAATGTAGATCCATTTGGGGGGGGGGGGGGGGGGGGTTCCTTGATTGCCCCCCCCCCAACTTACAGACTGCTTCACAGTCCAAAGAAGATATAAGAAAATTTCCATTTTCAGGTTGTTTCATTTGATTTATTATCAAAGGCCAAGGGGCTGAAAACTATTCAGTATTTCACAAGAAAAAAGCAAAAGTTAGAGAAAAATCTGAAAAATAGACATAATAGATTTGTATAGTTAACTAACCCTTTCCCATCCCCCAAATCATCTCCGTGACCCCCTGAGGGGTCCCAACCCAAGGCTGAGAACCCCTGCCCCTAGACCACCATAGTATTGAACTCCTGTGGGAACCACAGGAGCTTCTCACTGTGGCCAAAAAAAAAAACAAAAAAAAAACTTCATGATTTGAATAACCTTTACAGAGACAGCAGCCATGCAGGTAACCATGGCCACCTACTGCATCTTACAGAGGGATGCTGTCTCTGATTTTAGCCAGAAATAGAACTGAATAGAAATCATGAGCTCACATCCATTAGAAGACAAAAAACAGACAAAAAACTGCAGTTACGCCAGCGACCACCAGATGGCAGCAAGGAGCTTTACAGACACTCAATAGAGCAGGGGTACTCAAATACAAATCTTAAAGGTCCACAAAGAAAATTTTCAATTAGACAAAGGTCCGTTTATTAAGGTCAGTCAAGCTTTTAACGAATTATAATTAAATTATTAAATTAATAATATAAAATTAAGTATAAAATATATATAATATAAAATAAAATTATATAAAATATATAAAATAAAATAAAATAAAACATAAAATTACATATAAAATTTAATTAAATTAAAGCTACAAATCACCATTTCCCCATTATCCCCATCCCCCAAACCCGGTTCACACACCCAGCCACCAAAGGTGAATCAAACCATCCTAAGAATCAAAGTCCAAATAAGTCCAGAACTAATGTACATTGTGTCAAACACTGTTGCTTAATGGGAGAAGTGGCACCTTTGGTCTGCTGCCAAGACTTTGAACTTTGGCACAAAAGGTGTGATGACCAGGCAGAGACACTGATGCAAGTGTTCATGGGTGAGTCGGCTGCGGTACTCGTTCTTCACCGTGTTCATTGTTGAGAATGCAGACTCACTGCTGTAGGCTGGCCACCTTTGAACACGCCATTTTAGATTGATTCACGTTCCAAATCTAGGCTAGTAGCTAACAGCTGACGAAACGAGCTGCGCTGTCAACTTGATTACACCGGTCTTTGTTCTCTTCTCTTTTAAAAATAAAGTTTGAAAAAAAAAAGTGCGGCTCTACAGTATGACGTCGCGTCCAGTTGTGGTTCGGTCCGGATCCGGACCGGAGTCCGGACTTTGAGGATGACTGCAATAGAGTCTGACTCACACTTGGCAAAAACATTAAATATTATATAATACTAAAATTAATAAAACATAGTTAGAAAATAACAAAAACATAAAATAAAATAAAATAAAATAAAACAAAATGAAATAAAATGATATAATAACATAAATAAACTAAAAATAAAATGAAAAAAATAATAAAATAATGAAATAAAAATAAAATGTAATAAAATAAAATAAAATAAAATGTGTAAACTTGCACTGTCGGAGGCTTTCTACGTATCAAGATCACACACACCACAGTCACTATTCGCTTAATGCTTTTTTCCAATCTGTATTTATTCAGCTCAGGTTAAGACAGGCTCACAGCTCTACAGCTTTGTTAGAAAACAGTGTGTCTCACCCTGCAGTGCCGACGAACCTCCAAACAGCCTGAGGACCAACAGGAAGCCTGCCAGCACTGGACTCAGGCCCATGACTGAAAAAAAAAAAACACACACACCAACAGCGGCTGAATGAACTGATACAACAACACAACACACACACAGACAGTGATATCTGAAGTCATGACAAGCAGCTGACAGATAAAGGCTATTTATAACCTTTATCCCTTGGTCCCTTTATCCGGACACAAAGGTATCATGGATACAATGTAATCAACATACAAAATCAGTTTTCTCTCTTTTTTCAACCAAACTCTCTCCCTCTTTCTGTTCATACAACTATTTATCTCTCTCTCTCTCACACACACACACAATTCATTTCAATTAAATTAAATTCTGCTTTATTTGCATGAATAAATCTCTGTCTCTCTCCCTCTTCTCTCTCTCTTTTTCTCTCCTTCCCTCTCTGCCCCTCTCCCTTCCCTTTCTCTCAATTTAGTTCAATTCTGCTTTATAATCTCTCTCTCTCTTTCTTTCCGTCTGTCTGTCTGTCTGTCTGTCTGTCTGTCTCCCTCCCTTTCTCTCCACCTCTCTCTTTCTGTCTGTCTCTCTCTCTCTCTTTCTGTCTCTCTCCCTCTCCCTCCCTACCCCTCTCACCTCTTTCTCTCTCTGTCCCCTCTCTCTGTCTGTCTTTCTGGTTTTCTCCCTCCCTCCCCCTGAGTTGAGGATGACACAACTCCCTCATGCCTCAGGAGTCATAAACAAAACACTGCGTAACGCTGCAGAACTGGAGCGAGGCCCGGAATTCCTGAACGCTGCCTCACTCCCTGTTCTCTGTGCTCAGGACTGACGGGAAATCTGTGAATGAACGTTATGAGTCCGGAGGGAAAGTGAAGCGAGGGAGCCGCACTTCCCTCCGAGCTGCTCTAGGCGTGAAAATGTCACATCGACCGGTTCCTAAAAATTCCAAAACATGTGTCATTTTGAAAGGTTCCCTCCTGACAAAGCAACTGCTGGATATTCTTAGAGAAAAAAGTGAGTGTGCCATTGTAGCTGCCATTTAAATAACATGCTGTTTGAACCCGAGACAGCAGAGACACAAGCTGGCAGGAATGACTCGATGTTTTGGGACGGACTTTACTTTCTATTTTTCATATTATTATTATTATCACTACTTTTATTATCTCACTTTTTTGCTTTGGCAACAGATACTGAAGTATTTAATGCCAATAAAGCTCATTTGAAAATTCCTCGTTTTGGAAAATTTACATTTTCAAAAACCAACAAACCATACTGAGGTGATCCATTATTTAGTATGAAAACATGAACCATACAGTAAGACAAAATCACCACTTTCATCTAATGGAAAGCAGCTCCAAGGTTAAAGTAATATTCCACTTTGTTTTAACATGGGGGTTATTATGAAAAGCAGAATATAAACTTCTCACCAAGATCAGATGCAGCTGGACGAGTTTGTTGTGTTCAGATTTTTACTTCTCATTCATGTGAATGAAAACTGACATTTAACACGTTGGTGAATCTGTTCACCAACGTGTTAAACTGACATTTAACACATTGGTGAACAGATTCAACCACAGATCCTGCTTTAAGATAACGAAGCAGTCATGGGTCTAAATAATAAAAGTAGATCCGGTCTCCCAAACTGGAACTATCTCTCCTAAATGGTATCCCTCCACTGTGTTCTCTTCTCTCTATCAATAAAAATGCTATTTCGTTGGACCAACTGTCAGTTGGAAATCACAGCAGCAGGATCTGTTGTTGAATCTGTTCACTGACGTGTTCAATGTCAGTTTGGTAACGTTTTATTTTCCAGGTCCACAGTTCCCTAATAATTAGGAACTGTTAATTTCTCTGGAAGTTTCCTGGACAGAACCATGAAGTGAAGCAGCAGCTCTATAGAAACTGTCATCAGTCTAGAGAGTCGATCAGATACTGAACATTTCTAAAAGAGTTTCCTGGAAAGAACCAAAAACTATAAACTATTTACTGGAAAAATAATAGACAGAGGTCAATTATCAGAAGTAATTATTCATATAATTATATAATATAGTTATTTGTTGAATTCTTAATTAATTTTAGTTCATTTCTAATTTTCTATATAACTACTACACCATTTCATGGTTCTGTCTTGGAAACAACAGAAGAAATTGGAGGAACTTACTACCATTCAACTCATTCTCTATTTTCCCTGTAATTAGAACATAATTTCATAAAACTTCCTAAGCAATTAACAGTTCCTTTCTTGGAAATTATTAGGAAATTGTAGACCTGGAAAATAAAGCGTTACCGTAAATTTCCATTCAAATGAATGGAAAGTATTCAGTGTTTCCCCCAGACTTTTCTTCTTCTCGGGGTTGAAAAGCCTCTGAAGCAGCATTCAGACCATCATGGGACACTAAAACTCTCCACTGAAACCCAGACTGATGAACATGAGTGGTTTAGCAAAAAAACTGAAAAAAATGAACAATTAAATTGATAAAATGTGCAAAGAAAACAACATGTCATGTCATATTTCCCAGACTGTTTTTCTTTACCTGTGGTCAAGGAGGAACCTCAATACTGACTGGTTATTACTACTGATATTTAATTAAACTCCAAAATATCGGCCTGATATATCGGTCTAACCCTAATGTCTAACCCACAGACCTAATGTCTAACCACAGAAGCGTATGTCCAGTCATGGGGATGATTAAAGTATGAGGTCAAAGCTGGAAAAGAAACAGATGTTTGGACGTGGACTGACTCAGAGAAACAGGAATCTTTTTCTTTCAGAGTCGACTAGTCAGTGTGTGACGTTAAACAGAACAACTCATCCTGTCGAGGTAAACAGTGACCACACCTATGACCTGTCACTTCATATCACTGTTAACTGATCGCAAATATAAACATTATGCATCATGTTCTCTGGCCTGGAAACAGGTCAGCGGTCACTGTAGATCCAGAAACAAAAAAACAGACGTGTTGATCCTCTGCTGACATTCCCAAACTGAACCAGGTTTCATGTCAAGGTGGTTTGACGCATCACTTGACCCTTTAATTGCATGTTAGACCATTGACTAATACTGGTATCATTCAAAAACACATCAGTCTGACGCTTCCAGCCCAGTTTACCTTGACAGTTGTTATCAGGTGGTTGCTGTATGTTTTATGAGGTTGGAAGCGGTTTGTTATGTTAGTAAAGTTTCTAAAGACTGAAATGAAAACAGACGTGTGTATGTTATGAGTCATGATGGCTTATGAACAGGGATAGACCAATGTATCGCTTTGTGAAATATCTGGCCGATATTGGCCTTTTATTGACTATCAGCAAGTTCCTCCCTGATCACAGATTGGCAGGAAAACCTGTAATTTTCTTTGCACATTTAATTTATTAATGTATGTTTTTTTTTTCTTTTAGAAGGGGCGTGGAGGGTGGTGGTGGTGGTGATAACCCTGAAAAAAATCCCATTAGTCTGCACTTCGAATGGAGATCAATGGAGTGTTGTCGTGTCCCATGATGGTCTAAATGCTGTTTCAGAGGCTTTTCCACCCTGACAAGAAGAAAATTTGGGGAGGAACACATATTGGATATTCAACATAAAAATATCAGTATTTATCAAAACTCCTTATCAGTTAAACCCTGATTATAAAAGCTGCACAGAACATACTGTACATGACATGTGGTAAAACACACATGGTCAAATACATTCTTCACTGGGTTTAACTAAAGAACTAAAGAGAACAAGGCTGTGATATTAAGTGTGAGTTTTGTGTTTTACCACAATCAGATAGCGGCGCGCTAAGCAGAGCGTGACAGATCTAATCTAACCGCATCACTTCTCCTTTCACCTCGTTCATTCACAGAGCCAAAACAAACATCCTCCAGTCAGCTCTACTGTCCTCCATCACACACCACACCCACACGTCCGCTCAGTTCAGGAGCAGTGTGAGCGCTTCACTGGCGTCGGACAACTGAAGTCACGTCTGACTGGATCACAGCAATGCAACCAGACTCATAAAAAGTGGGACTTGTTGGACGGCTCCATCTAGTTGTATGCAGATATGTTTGGATGTATTTGTTTACATGTGTATGTGTCAGAGGTGTGACCAAGTCAGCTTTGCTCGAGTCCCAAGTCAGTCTCAAGTCTTGAGGCACAAGTCTCAAGTCACGTCTGAAGTCTAAATGTAGATTACCAAGTCAAGTCCATGTCATTAATGTCAAGTCTCAAGTCTAAATGTAGAACAGCAAGTCAAGTCAGAACAAATCAAGAGTCCAGTATCAATTTAATATCTAGGACTTTTCAATGCAATATGGTTTTAAAGGATAAAAACTTGGCAAGAGCATCATGAGTTTGATTTCTATAATCAGTTTCAACAGGGGCGGACTTGGGTGGTTTGGGGGCCCTAGGCAAAGGCAACCGTCATCACTCATCATTTAAATAATTTATTGTAACAAAAAGGTACAATAAATTATAAAGTTCCAATTCTTTTATATTGAATCAAATCTCATCACTTTCAATCTGAGTCATTTACACAAACACAAGATCTCAAGTCAAGACTTTAGAAACCTTTTCAAGTCACCAGAGTACAAGTCAGAGTCAAGTCCCAAGTCACCAGAACCCAAGTCAAGTCAAGTCTCAAGTCTTCTCTTCATGCATCAAGTCAAGTCTCAAGCAATTAAAACTGTGAGTCCAAGTCATGTGACTTGAGTCCCCACCTCTGATATTTGTGTATTTACATGCTCTTATTTTGTTACTATTTAATCTCTCTTTCTTGTCTGTAAAGCCCTTTGACTTGCCCTGGTATGAACTGTGCTATATAAATAAAATTTGACTTGACAATCTGTAAGATAGTTCAATTTATGGCGTTTTGATAGCATCTTGCCTCTGTAGCTTGATGTATTTTTGGTTGAAACAGGATGTTGTTTTGGGACGTAACACCGGGAGGGACTGTTCGAACGTTTCAAAAGACTCAAGTTTATTTACAAAGTCTTTCATCACAGTTAGTGTCAAAGGGCTACACAACGCCCACATTAAGAAACAATAAATGAAAACAGCAACAATAAAGGAAAAAACCCCACACACCATGCTGACACTTTGAAAGTTGTGAAGCTGCATGTTTTACATGATGTGGGGGGAAAAATCTGTGATATTATTGGCTGAAATTTTTATGTATGCCTACTGGTACACCATGAAGTAATGAGCAAATATACACGGTTTTCAAGGCAGTAAAAGTAATGGGATATTAAAAATGTGGGAAAAAACCTGGTAATTTTTAGGGGGCATTTTTGCAGGTGTATATTGTTATATGGATAATTAGCAAGTGAAGTGAAAAAGTCATTTTTCATTTCACTGTGACTTCATTCTGGTGATACAGCACAATTTATTAATTCATTTATTTCTTCAGTTATGTTTTCTGTAAGTTAATTCCTCATTTAAAGGCAGTAATGTCTCCCAGAGTTTCTCTACCACTGAATAGGTGTGGTGGGTCACTCTGCCTTAAAGAGCTGCTGACACTAACAGAATTTCATCAGTCTGGTTTCAGTGGAGAGTTTTAGTGTCCCATGACGGTCTGAATGCTGTTTCAGAGACTTTTCAACCCTGACAAGAGGAAAACTCTGGGGAGAAACTCGGAATACTTGAAATATTTTGGAATGAAAAAGGTCAAATTTAAAGATATCGGTATAAAATCCTGTTCATCAGCAACTTCAGACTAAAAATATCAGCCTTCAATAAGCCCATTCTGATCGGACCCTTGTCGCTGCACAGTGTCTGACACCTCTCTCTTTGTGTTCTCAGTGATGCAAAAAACAACAGCGGCCTTTGCAAAAAAGCAGTAGCAGCCAAATGCGGTACAGTGTGAGTTCACGGGAGCAGACTGCATACAGCAGGAACAAGATGTGAACCGCAGCATCCGCACCTCTCCAGCCCACAACAGGAAGAGCTGCTGCTGAAGAGAGGCAGATGGAAAGAGTGATAGAAAGAGCAGAGCTGGTGGTTCAGCAGGCTAAAGTGCAAACGATCTGCCTGAGGTGCTGTGGGTTTCTTTCTGGTCACTCTCTACTTCAGACTGACGGTTAAACTGACTGATCAAAGATAGAAAGATTGATTGGCAGTGGAAAATGAAGAGTGGCCGATAGAAAAAACCCCTTGCACTGAAAGTGCAAGGGGTTTACTTGTATAAAAATTAGGCTATCGACACATATCAATTATGAATCATTCATTTGATCTCGCTCCGAGAGAGAGAGAGAGAGAGAGAAAAGCGGTGGTCGAGCGAGCTAGAAAATGAAGAGAGGGAGTGGTGGTAGCGAGAAAGCCGGTGAATCAGAGAAATAAAACATTATTTTCTGATTGTTTCACAGCGGTTACGTTCTAAAGCACAGAGAGCAGAGAGAGAGAGAGAGAGAGAGAGAGAGAGAGAGAGAGAGAGCCCCGTATCAAAATACCAGTAGCCTACCTTAGAAAGGATGAAAGCCGAAAACAGATCAACAGAGAAATGTCTTGCTGCTGCTTCTCTTGAGTTTTGTTCAGCAAATTTGAAACTGACAGCTTGAATTTCAGGTCGTAGCCTACTTTTTACTCTGTGCCGCCATGGTGATCAGCAAATGTGACTGACGTTTGAGTGCAAGTAAAAAAACTAAAAAAAACTGCTTTGCAGCGTCAATAGCAACCGGCTTCTAATTGAGACCGGCCTTTATTTGTCAAAATGTGTAGCCACACCCGGCCAGTAAAAGGGACTCAGAGTTTAATTGGGACTCGGCTTTTAATTGAAGTTTTACGGTATCTAAACATGGTGAAAGTATCAAAACGCACAGTCGCCAACTAAATCCACACAATCCATATTAGAAAAGCGAGCCTCTAAACGAGCCGTTTGGACTTCTGTAACTTTGTGGCGTCACAAAGGTTCGCTCATTATCATTTTTGTAAGAAATAATAGACTAACAAAGTGTTTTTTTCAAAGTGGTTGAGCAGTTGTCATTGTTTATTACCGGAGAGTTTTCCCTACCTGTAGCCGCCGGGCCGCGGCGTCTCACGTTTCACTCTTGAAACAGTTAACCAATCGGAACAGAGGGGTCAATAGAGGGGTTAATATTAATGAGCCTTAAAGACACAGCGACAGAAACAGGCTGTTCTTGGTAAGGCTCAGAGAGATGCTGGAAAATGAACGTGTAAAAGTGGATTGAGAGTGTTTTTGGTACATGACACCACGCACACAGCTTTGAATGGACCTCAAGACACAAAATGAAACACTGGAAAGTGGAGAATATGGACCTTTAAAATGCGTCTTGTCTGCTATACATTTAGCTTTGCTGTACTTTATTTTCTTACTTCTTTCCTCCATTGATGCTGTTACTACATTTTAATGTGGAAAAAGTTGCATATTGCAGCTTTAAGTTCTAAAAATGGCAGGATTGTGTGCTCTTTTGATTAAAAAAAAAATATTCTCAAAGCATCGCAACGATCAGAAAAAAAAGCAGCCTTTCTTCTTATCTTATCATTGCACTCATTCCACCAGCATGCAACCCCAGCGTCTGGACTATGTTAAGCGAGGCGGAGGGTGAGGAGCCGTTTGGCAGCATAGTTTTGCTCTGGGACAAGCCCGGGCACGCAGAGGAGCGTGGGAAGTGGCGGGTCATGGTACAAGCAGACCGGGGGCAGGGGGGAGGGGGGGGAGGAACATGCAGGAGGCGGAGGTGAAGGGACGTCTCGCAAGTGTTTTCCCTCGCTGCCGGAGACTGTGCTCGGAGGAGAGGGAGAGAGAGAGAGAAAGAGAGGTGTCGGCGGTTGGCTGTGAAACAGGTTTAGCAGTGATTTTTCCTTTTGTTTATGCTGAGTAGACTGATAACACATGCAACACTCTGCTTTATTCACATATTTTCACACCCACTGATGACTGGTAACACGCTTGGCCCTTAACCACAGAACAACACTCTGTGGTTGCGTGCCTTGCTCAAGGGCAAAGCAGTGGAAATTGTTGAGGGGGAGTGGAGGGTTTTCCCAGCTAGTCTGGAGTGTTGAAGTTTTATATTCATTTATTTTTTAGGCACATCTGTTTCTTTAACCTTTAGACTGCCAACACCGAGCTTGTCGCTGGAAAATAAGATTCACATAAAGGTGTTTGACATCAAGAAATCATTAACGGGGCAACGGGCTTATGGGAAATGTAGTCTTAATGTGGAGAAACACTAGCACTAACAATACTACTGGTGTGACATAGAGGAGACCAATCATCTACAACATGCATTTGTTTACAGTGATTAGATCACCATTAATTTAACAATGATATATTGATGTTTAAAATGATAAACATAGCACCTTTGAGCATCCATTGTTATTTTTTTTTCTCATTATAAACATTGGGGTTGTGAATCTAAATCCAAGGAAGTGTGAAAAAAAAAATGCGTGCGTTGCAGAAAACAGACAGCAGTTGTTGTGAAATGGGTCTTACTAACGGAACAAATTTGTGCAATGTTTGATTTCACTACAGCAAACTGCCAGAGACGGACGGGTGTACATTTATGTCTGTTTGCGCTCAGTTTACGGTAATTGGGTGTGTTGGCCTAAAAATCTGCTCAGCCACATGAACCTTGTCCATCTGGTTGTGGGGCTGCAGTTGCGAAATCGTGTCATGAAAACAGATCACAGGTCCAAGGCCATGGAGTCTGGCTGCATGAACAACATATAGAGCAGCTCAAGACCATATGAACAACCAGTCAGAGTTTTTACTGTTAACTGCCTGTAATATTGGTGATCTAGGAGTCATTAGTCTGGACCCACCTGACTGAATGTTCTATGTTCTTCATTCACTTAAATCAGAATCAGAAATACTTTATTGATCCCCAAGGGGAAATTGGGTTACGTTGCAGTTGCTCACATTCTAGAAGAGAAATATATATAAGCATAGGGAAATTATAAGAAAAATTGAAATAAGAAAATAAGAAATATGTAAAATATGTGCATTATACTACAATATATAACAATAATAATAATAATATAGAAATAAGAGAAATAAGAATTATGTACAAATATGTGCATCATACTACAATATATACAACAGTGTAAATAATTAAATCATTAAATAATTAAATAATTATTGCACAGTTGAATTATTGGACAAAATTATTACTAGAATCAGTATTGCACAGTTTAAAATATAAATGATAAATTATGGGGTTATAAAACTGCTGACAGGGGTGAAATAAGTCCAAGAGCCATTTTGATCTAAAAGCTTCTGCTTAAATGCTTGAAATTTCTTAGTCAAATATAAATAATGAAGTTGATCCTATGTATGAATTTCTTTCCAAAGCCTTTGCCTTTCCATCAAGGCAAAGGGCGGCTACTTAAAGAATCTAAAATATAAGATCGTTTTGATTTGTTTAACACTTTTTTGGTCACTGCATAATTCCATTTGTGTTATTTCATAGTTTTGACGTCTTTACTATTATTTTTAATAATAAATTGTAAAAAAAATATAGAAAAATGTGGTGTGTCCAAACTTTTGACTGGTAGTGTAGCTTCATTTACGGTTTCCTTCATTGTAAATCACTCTAGATAAGAATGTCAACTACTGTACTAGAAATGAAATTACACAGAAAATATCCCCAACAGTTTGAATATGAAACTGTATGAATATGAAACAGGGCAATGCTGAAAAAGAGCATGCCTGCCCAGCAAATCCTCATAACTAAAATAAAAATTTTAAAGAGATGACACGGATTTGTCCTGATGGTGTTTCTACAGTGATTTGTCACGGTCCGCTGAGCTAAACTCAGTACTGTTATGACTCAGTATAAACATGCAAATACCAACCGTGATTCAGTGACAAGGCTGACTGTGCGCATTATGCACTTCAACCTGGTGCGCTTCCAAATATTTCACGTTCACAGTTTAGACATTTAGTTGATGCTTAATCTAGAGCAATTTAGGTGCAACAGTTGAATAAATTTAAATCCCAAATTCGCAAATATTACAAGCAACAAACTGACTCAGTTTTTGAGGCTCGAACACTTTTCTGACTTGTCTCTCTCTCTCTCGGCTCCTATTGGATGTTGACTCGACTTTTTCCCGCCGATCTAAAATTTTTCCTCCCAGCACTACAAGCAAAGTAAAGGATTACGCCTGTGTGTAACGGTTCTCAAACTTGTATGCACTGATCAGTCAAACGTCTAAGCATTGGTTAGTTGGATGTAGAAGCTCCTGCAGACAGATCTCCATCTCTGCTGATCCTTATGAAACTCCTTAAGCAATATGTTTACATCAGGAAAGACCTGTAGACTATTTAATGCCTATTTTGGTCTCGATTAAGACTCGATTCGCTCTGGTCTCGGTCTTGACTTGTTCTCGACTCCCTTTTGGACCTGGTCTTGACTCGAACTCGACTGAATCTGGTCTTGGCGCTGACTTGGACTCAACTAAGGATGGTCTTGACTACAGTCCTGGCATCCAGATAACTGATATAAAAATATTCCCACAATGATAGAAAAGTGCCAAGCAAAGGAATAAGAGCCTTGGAGAAAAGGTACAAAAGGTACAAGTGCCTCCAAATTAGGGCTGAACAATTTTGAAAAAATATCTAATTGCGATTATTTTGACTGATATTGCAATTGCGATATGATTTGCGATATTAGAGGGAATGATCATTTTTACATCATTATTCTCATTTTCATTGAAAAACGTATTAAAATGATTATAGTGTGATTTTTGCGGGGATCTGTACCAAACAAAGATGTTTTCTTAAGTCTGTAGAATATGATGTGTAGGCCAGGACATCTCTGCAGCACCACAATATTTAATTTAAAATGGTATTTTGACACACATTTCGCCTTTAACAAATATCGTGCCTCCTGCGATTTGAAAATTGCAGTAGGCCATATAATCGATAAAATTTCAATGAATTGTTCAGCCCTACTCCAAATGACTACGCAGTACTAAATTAAACCCTGGATCCTCCATGCACATCCTCCACACAACCTGCAATACAAGCAGCAGCTTGTTCAGGCTGCCGACACGCCTGCTGACTGACACAACTCAGCCATCACACCTGCATTGGACTTTTTCAAAAAAAGGTTTCGGGACTAATTAAGTATTTGAATACGTTTCGATCGGTGCATTGTTTCGTGTTTCAGAGGTCTGTGGCAAAGTGATCGTTCGCTTTCACAGCCTGACCTGGTTAACCAATAGCTCATTTCCTTGCTGAAAGGAAATGGGTGAAAGCAGCTGTACGCTCTGAGACATACATCCAACCTTCCTCCTCTAAACAAGATTATTTGACAGGACTATGATAACCAACTGTGTGTGAGGAAAACATCACTGAAATTAAAGGAATAGGTCACCCAAAAGTGAAAATTCTGTCATCATCTACTCACCCTCATGCCAAATGAAACACAGGTGAAATTTGTTAGTCCATATAACACACAGGGAGGTTGCCAGCACAACTTGGTAGCAGCCTTCTCCAAAACAACTGAAGTCAATGGGGACCTGTTCTTTAGAGTTCCAAAACAAAAACAGACAAATTATCACACTGTGAATAGAAAGACCTATACACCATTATTTGTTGCAAATCAATCAGCTGTAATTAAGATTTGCACTAAATGATGGTGTAAATATACTGTAGGTCTTTTTGGAACTCTGAAGAACTGGTCCCCACTGACTTCAGTTGTTTTGGAGAAGGCTGCTATGGAGTTGTGCTGCAGCCTCCCTGTGTGTTATATGGACAAACTTCACCTGTGTTTCAACTGGCATGAGGGGGAGGAGATGATGACAGAATTTTCATTTTTGTGTGAACTATTCCTTTATGGATACAATTTTAGCAGGCACTGGGAAAATGGGGGGGTGGAAATACTTGGACTGATTATTTACAAGGGACTAAAACACTGTGGGAATATTCAAATATAGATGATGGGACTCAACTCTAAGTGACTCAGAAACTCTTGGAAACAGGATGCTGGTAGCAAGTGCCGTCTCTCAATTAAGACGCATGGTGAGAAAGCAAAGCAAAGCGAGCGATGTATCCTGCCCTGACTGTGGGAGGCTGTCAAACTGCAACACTCATTTAGCTCTAAAAGTGAAAAGGGGGGATTCACCCTTCCCACCGCAGAGCACGAGAACATGACCAACATGACTGAATGTGATATTTTATAATCAAGACAATAACTGCCATAAGTGTGGAAGGGAAGAAATCAAAATCTGCTTTTTTTTTTTTACTGGTTATCAACATGTATTTTTTTTATCTTGTGGTGAGATGTTTTTTTTATCTTGCCATTTTTTTTCCACTTTGCTTCTCGGTTTTGTCACAGTGAAACTAAACTAAACTAAACTAAGTCACAGGTTACATCACCATGCATTAACACCATACTGTATTTAATGGAATTCTTTGTCCAGCCCACAATACTGTATAAATAAACAGCAATAATATGAAGTTTGTGAAAAGGTCTCTGATGAAAAATGCAAATCAACAAAACTTTCTGACTCTTTGAACAGATTGCAAACTACCAACCAGATGCAACCCATTGAAACACAAGACAAGCAATTAAAGATTAGTGTAGAATACAGTGAATTGAACACTTAAAACAGTGAAAGACTCATTATAATGCTTATGCCTAACTAACTTGGGTTCAGTTAAGGTTTTGGTCACCAAGAAAAAAAAACCCAGGTAGCGATGCAGGAGTTACAGTTTTATGCTGTCAAGGTGTTAAATGTGGTTGGTTACTTCTGGTCAGGTGACATTACCTAACCACCGCTGTTGTTCACACGCGACTGACTCACACTCACTCACAACACTGAATAATTCAATTCCGACTTGCTGTTACACCCAAACAAATCATTCCTATCACCTCAATTTTAAGTGATAAAACTATGATTAAACTACGATTTCTTGACCCTGAAAACCTTCCCTCTGTTAGTTTCATACTTATGGCTAAAAACCGCTCATCGTCTGCTGAGACACACAGACGAACTAACAGGGGCGAAAATGAAACCTTTGGCTGAGGGAATAAATTGCTCACTGTTGGTTTTGTATCGTGACACTGCAGCCATAGACTGAATTGACAGAAAAAGAAACGCAGACAACTTCTGCAAAGCTTAGAATGCCATGGAGTGCTACTCGTACAGCCAGGCATTCTGGGAAGTGAACTGACCTAGACTAATGGTGGTACAATAGATGACTGTTGGAGAGGAGTGTTTACCAAAGTGCCAAAAATTTGAATGCAGTAACACTTTACTTGAAGTGCAGTGTGATAACAATAAGATAAGATAATATAAGATTGCAAGCAGATTAAAAACCCATTAGAAGCAGAGACAAACTTTTCTTAATCATCAGATAAACATCAGAAAATTATATTCAATTTCATTTCATGTTATTAACTATACAGTTGCCCCATAAAGTATTCAAGCCCCTCAATTTCTTGCACCTTGTGTTTATTATATTATGCTGATTATGATTATCATGCACTCACAACAGCCATATGTCTTCACTTCAACTTTAATTTTAGCAAGAATTGTAAAGTTTTCACCTCTTCCTCCCTGATCTTTTTCCTCTATTTATAAAATGATTTGCACAGAAATGTGGCTTTTCCTTTGTTCTGTCAGGAAAAAGTTACAGCGTTACAGTCCACATGGCTTTAAAACACGTGAGACTTCATTACACATGGCAGGTATCCAAACCATGAAATCAATGCCTCCAGGACAGAGAATACACTGTAACAGGAAGTGTGCCTGTTTGTGGTGAGCGTTACAACATACTTCTCTAAAAAATAAACATCAAAACGCTGAACGGTGCGTTCCCTCGAAGCTCAGATTTCAGTCAATAAAGCCAATATTACAGTTTACATTGAACAGTCCACTAATTATAAGGAGTCAATCTTTTCACATGAGCACTTGGCTCTATAAAGCAGAGTGAAAGCAGAATGAGGAGACTCACCTCAGAGAGAGCAGCAGAGACACCAGCACAGTGGCAGGTAGCAGAGACACTGAGGAAGGATGAGAGAGTTGGCACAGCCCAGTTGAGCTAAGAGAGGAAGCCTGACCTCTGACCCCGGCATGCAGGCTGGAGGGCTGGAGATGCAGATCAACCAATGACTCACCAGCTCTGTCCCAGCTCTGTGGAACTGAAGCATAAACAATGTCCATATAAAACAACAAAGGAAAGGAAGCCTAGGAAAAGGAAGAGTGCTGCAGTCCACTGTCACTGTTTGCCTCCCTCTCATTAAGCTACACTGTTTCATGGTGGCATGCGTGCAGAATGAATGTAAATCTGTGAACTTGAATGTATGATTTAAATGGCACTTAGCATTGTCTGCCTGCTGTGTTCTCCACTACACTGACATAAGTGTTATAAATGTCAGAGTGTTTTGTTTTTTGTTTTTTTTTACTTTTAAAGGTCCATATTCTCCACTTTCCAGTGTTTTGTTTTATGTCTTGAGGTCCATTCAAAGCTGTGTAAAAACTCTCCGGTAATAAACAATGACAACCGCTCAACCGCTTTGAAAAAAACACTTTGTTAGTCTATTATTTCTTACAAAAATGATAGCGAGCAAACCTTTGTGACCGCAAAGTTACGGAAGTCCAAACGGCTCGTTTAGAGGCTCGCTTTTCTAATATGGATTGTGTGGATTTAGTTGGCGACCGTGATACTTTCACCATGTTTAGATAGACCATCCAACTCCTTTATCACAGAGGCAAGGGGAATCCTGTTTTACACCATATGGGACCTTTAACTGGCATTTTTTTGTGTGTGTTTCAAACGTACAACTTATCCGTCTCAACAGAAATGAATAGACATGATTACTTTCTCTGCTGTTTTTAACTGGGAACTGATCATTTCATCACTGGCCATCTGATTGATTTAGTGTTTAGATAATGTCAGCTTGTTAGCTAGCTAACCATAGTATCTGGTCAGCTAACCATCACTGTCTTGTTGTTAACACATCTGATTAGCACACTAGCTAACGTATCTAGTAGCAGCTAGCGTTAGCATGTTCACATTAACATCAGTGTGTTTGCTGGCTAGTTAGCTAGCTAACAGTTTGTTCAGCTTAACTGCACTGACTCTTCTCAAGCTACAACTCAGAGTGTTTTGGAGTAGAGACTAAATGACTGCTGATATTTAACGTGCATCAACACTGATAAAAGACTCAACTTGACTTTGACTTGGTATTCATGACTTGAGACTTAACTTAGACTTGAGACGAAAGGACTTTTTTTTTTTTTTTATTAAATACAAAAACTGGTCTCAATTAGAAGCCGGTTGCCATTGATTTTTTTTACTTGCATTCAAACGTCAGTCACATTTGCTGATCGCCATGGCGGTACAGAGAAAAATGTACGACCTGAAATTCAAGCTGTCAGTTGTCAAATTTGCTGAACAAAACTCAGGAGAAGCAGCAGCAAGACATTTATTTATTGATCTTTTTTTGGCTTTCATCCTTTCTAAGGTGGGCTACCGGTATTTTGATGCTCTCTCTCTCCGCTCTCTGTGCTTTAGAACGTAACCGCTGTGAAACAATCAGAAAATAACGTTTTATTTCTCTGATTCACCGGCTTTCTCGCTACCACCGCTCCCTCTCTTCATTCACTTTCTAGCTCGCTGAACCACCGCTTCTCTCTATCTCTCTCTCTCTCTCTCTCTCTCAGTGCTGTCTCTCAGAGCGAGATCAAATGAATGATTCGTAATTGATATGTTATTCGATAGCCTAATTTTTATACAAGTAATATTCATACTGGTTTAAATAAACAATTTGATAGTATTTCCCATCTTAGCTGAGCAAGAGTGCGAAAGGAATGAAAGGCCTGTCCCATACAGACGCCTGTCCCAAATATAGGCCGGTTGAGTTCAGTGTTTGAAGCAAATAAAAGCCCGGGCTATTAATTGAAGTTTTACAGTATTTGCATTTTTTTGATATTGATATTGAGCAGTTACTTTTACCTGGCTGAAGGGGAGCCAGGGCAGGAGGCTTAACATTGTGATGTAATTTCTTTGTTTCGTACGTCTGTTTTCACTTTAGAGCCCTTTAGAGTTACCTTGCGAGGCAGCTGGATTCGCGAGATCACGATCACGCGAGAATCCATCTTGCCAGGCTTCAAGTTATCCGTTTGTGGCCGAACCACAGCGGTGCGGACCAATCAGCGTCCTATGAGGGCAGCCAGGGGCGTGTTTCGGCAAGAGTTTGTTTATATGGTTCATTGATCTGATTGGTTGAAGTTAGCCCATGATAGACGGTGATAGACAGATGGTTCATCCAATCACCTGCCAAGTATTTTTTGAAAGTGCCTGCCTTTTTCCAAACAGTTTCCAATGACGACTTCCCAGATGGTTCTGTGTAACAAACCATCTGGCAAGTCAGGTTACCTTTAGAGCTATAGGGCTATATTATAATTTCAGAGCCCCACTCTCCATTGTTGTTCATTTAGGAAGCTTGTTATTGATTGCCACAAAATGTCAAATATCAGTAAGATTTATAAGATGTAAGCAGGCTGCAACCGTTTTCGTTAATGCTGAAAATAAAACTCAACTTTTCATGACCACTGTCTTTTAACTGATTTAAATGTGGAAACAAAATCTGGGGTAGATCATCAGAATTTCGTATGACTTGACTTGTGACTTGCTTGACCTGAGCAATGACTTGACTTGTCTTGCTTGACTAATAGCACGGACTCGACCTGACTTGCTTGATTCTCACCACAGTGACTTGGGACTTGCTTGAGACTTGAAGGTTAAGACTTGAGACTTGCTTGTGACTTGCACATGTGTGACTTACTCCCACCTCTGGCCATCAGACAATATCTTTTGGCTCATATTACATGACTGAGTTGCTTATAAACCAAATACTCTGTGGACGTGCAGATTTATGCAGGCTACAGGTTATGTGACTATAAATACATGTGTAGGATTTACTTCCAAATGATAACTTATAGTACTCAAAAAATAATCAGTGGGGGCCAGTGAATGATGCCACTGCTCATACTTTTGTTACAACAATACTATGGTTCAATTTATAATCAGCCAAGTTGTTTTATAACTATACGGAGCCTACAATCCCTCAACATATTGTATGCTAAAGTGTTAACATAAAGCACTGGCATAAATGATCTACTGGGGACATGTGGATGATTTATCTGTTCTCATCATTTAACGGGTAAATTGCGGGCCAATCTCCCAAAAATCCCAGGTATCACACACAGATATTGTTATGAGTCAGACATGAGACATTCGGTCAGGTGAAAGGCCTGGAGAGGAGGGACTGCCCTCGATCATCAACCGCGATCCTCGACCGAATCTCACTTTTCAGACAGGATGCACGGCGGAAAACGTGAACTACTTTCAAACCGCATAGCAGTAGCATGCACAGTTCAAAGAATACAGGAATGCACCCACTCGGGTACAGGAACTCTTTTCTGAGTCAGTCTCAGTGTAGAAAACATTTTAACCACACGTCTTTATTCCACAGCTCATGGAAACTTCACTGTGAAACTGTAAAAGCGTGGGGTTGAGGCAAAGCGTGCTACTGAACAGATATGACCTCCTTAATCCATTTTGATATTTCATTATGATATGAACTCTGTCTGTTGATGTTGGGGGGGGGATTATTTGCTTTGTTTAGTCAAGTTTTAAATGGGTTTGACCCTGTGAGTAGAATTGATCCGATATGGGTTTTGAAGTTGATATCGGCAACTTCAAAACCCATATCAGACGAACGCTATATTGTACCAAAATTCAGTATCTTTGAATTTCACCATTTCCATGTAAAATAAAATGCAGCCATTCAGTGTTTTCCCCAGTATGACAGTATTCAGAACTGACATTTTCTTCTTGTCAGGGTGGAAAAGCCTCTGAAACAGGATTCAGTCCATCATGGGACACTAAAACTCTCCACTGAAACCCAGACTGATGAAATTCTGTTAGTGTCAGCAGCTCTTTAAGGCAGAGTGACCCACCACACCTATTCAATGGTAGAGAAACTCTGGGAGACATTACTGCCTTGAAATGAAGAATTCATTTACCAAAAACATTACTGAATACTTAAATGAATAAATAAAATACGCAAAGAAAATTATATGTCACACAATAGGTAGGCTACAGGTGCGCTTCCTCACAAAAGGCTACTTTGTAGCTGGGTGCTGGACTTCAATGACCAGAATTCGAAGTGAAAAAAGCAGCACTCCAATATTATAATGAAAAAACGTGATCTAATTTTTACCAGTTCATTTTTAGGTATCACACCTTCATCAGAGCATCGACGCTCTTTTTGATGCGCTTTTCATGTTTTTTCATTATAATATTGGCGTGCTTTTTTTTCACTTGAAAATGTCATGTCAGGTTTTCTAGCCTGTTTTCCTGTATCTGTGGTCAGGAGGAACCTCCATCACATCAGGGGGGGAGATATTGGCTGGCTGATATCTGATATTTAATAAAATGACAATATTGGCCTGATACAGTGGCAAACAAACATATTGGTCTGTGCTTACATATCATTATTCAACCAGTGTCTTTTGGAGGAAGATTTTACTTTGTTCTCTCTGTTATATGATTTTCACAGCACTTTGTTCTACCTCATTCTTTCTTTCATGTGTTCTGACTTTGTACATCGTTGTATGTTGTTGGGTTTTTGTTTGTCATGATGCTGCTTCTTTTACGAGGTCGAACTTGAAAAAGAGATTCTTCATCTCAATGGGACTGGCCTGGTTGAATAAAGGCTGCATAAATAAAACCAAATGACACTAATGATGAAGAGGATGTAGAAGAATATGACAAAGATGATTATGAAGAACATGATGATGGTTACAGTATTTCATTGCAGTCGTTCTCATAGCAGATCAATTTAGAGCAATTCCTCCTCAAATCTTCCTCCAAGAGCCAGGAAACATTTGAAAATGTCATGACACTGTTCATTTGCTCAGCAGTATTTCACACTGCTTCTCCTTACAGATCAGCAGCATATAAGAAGACTGAAATGAATCTACAGGTCCTGGTTTTGCATTTGTCTGATTACAGTGAAAGTAGGTTTCAGTATCTGGTCAAAGAGATGTGACTTAACAAGGAAAAGCAGACACAGTGGATAAACAGTTTGTTTTTGGTTTTGCATACACTATCTTTGCATTCAGAGCTTTAAAATGGCTTCATATATAATAGAGGCCAGTAATTTATTTTTTTTTGTTTGGATTTAAGGCTGGAGTTTTTTCTCCTGTAAAGTATTAAATGAGCCTGGGTTCATGGAGTTTGGTCCCAGATGTCCCTGAACAGAGTAAATAACCATGTGGAGCAGGCAGGACAGCAGGGAGTTACTGCACATTACAGACAGAACACAGTGATGTTGGTGACTGATGGAAAGACAGCTGTAATTTGATCCCAGCTCTTAGTTACTAACGTTCAAAACACTGAAAACTCACCAGTCTGATGTTCTCGTATCCCCACAGCCTCCTCAGGTTACAAAAAAAACACTGTAGAAATGTCTTGATTTAGTTTTTTTCCTTCTGCTTGAAGCTCAGAAATGCAGTTCCCAGCTCTGACTTCCTCTTCTGTGGAGGCTTCAGCACATGTTGCAATTTCCTTTAGCAGGGATCTTTTGAAAGCTGGCGTGTGTCCCAATATATTGAGCAATAACTGGGAGGAGAGCAGCATGGATCTGCTGTTCACATGATGCACGTCATAAAAAGACTCCATAAAAGCAGTTGTTTTTTTTAATGGGCATAAATTCATTAATTTACAGCATGATCTGTGATCTCTGTCCCTCCCTGTAAAGCCAAGTTACTCATTTTCAGCAGTAATTAATCCCAGTCTGTCCACAAAAGCTCTCCTCAATACTTCTGTTTATATATCATGTCATTGGAGTCTCCATTTAATCCTCTGTCATGCTGAGACCTCTTGTGGCCGCACAGAAAGGCAACAAGAGACTACAATATTTTCCAAATAGCTGAGCAGCTTCACTGTAACAAACAAAATCACTATAATATCCCTATAATATTCCCATAGAAATATTATAAATCATTCGGCCATTGAAGGACAATGGCTGAACAAGGAGTGCATCTATGAGAACATACAATTGAATTTATTTTTTCTTTCTATTTCGGGTGTCGCTTGTGTTACATGTGGGGATGTACGACTTGCATTTTGTTTACTATGCACATCTGCAGGGTTTTGTTCTTATAGATGATGCCAAATGATTACTATTTATAATCTATGAGCTCTGACCTCTGAGTGCTGTTTGTAGGCTTTATGTTGTTTACTTTTAATAAACTGGTGCCTCCACACTGTTAGACATTTTATTGTATTTTTACAGTAACTTACTGGCAACACTGTTGCCAGTAAGTTACTGTAATTACCAGTCTACAGTACCTTTACTGTTATGATGTTTTACAGTAAAACACCTTTACTGTAAGTGCATTTTACGGTAAAACAGCTTTACTGTAAGTGCATTTTACGGTAAAACACCTTTACTGTAAGTGCATTTTACGGTAAAACAGCTTTACTGTAAGTGCATTTTACGGTAAAACAGCTTTACTGTAAGTGCATTTTACGGTAAAACAGCTTTACCGTAAGTGCGTTTTACAGTTAGACCATCTTACCGTGAGTGTGCTTTACAGTATAACTGCTCTACTGTAAATGTGGTTTATAGTATGATACTGTAATTGTCTTTTATAGTACGATACTGTAATTGTGTTTTACAGTATATCTGGTCTACTGTAATTGTGTGTTGGAGTATGATACTGTAATTGTGTATTACAACATAACACATTAATATTGCAGAGTATTACTGCAAATTTAAACAGGTTTACTGTATTTAATATAAGAATATTTTACTATAAACAATTCAATTTCATAAAAGAAGTATTAGTCCGAGTACAGTGAATAAAACAGGTATTTATTGTCAACAGATTTGTACAAATTAAATCCATTTAAGTGTTCTCAATGGCATAAAGAACAATGTCACAAAACAATGAATATAGGGCACTATACAAAAACAAAACCATAGACAATAGAAAACACTACAGGACCTGACAAATTTTATACAACACATATACACCAACATGAACACGTGTATCATTTAAATGCCAAACAGCCACAAACCAGCAAAGGCTGTATTGTCGTCCACCACATCTGGATCTTCATCCATGGTGGGATGATGGTGGGATCCATCTTGTGGTAGCTGAGCTGTAAAGAAATAGAGTGACAATGTGAGACGTCATGAGATGGTCAGGGGGTTATCTACATGTTTAAATCAACAGGTAGGCTAACAAATTAAGTTGAAGTGAGGAGGAGAGGAAAGGAGAGGAGAGGAGACAGGAGAGGAGAGGAGATGAGAGTAGGAGAGGAGAGGAGAGGAGGAGAGGAAAGGAGAGGACGAGAGGAGAGGAGACAAGAGAGGAGAGGAGAGGGAGAGGAAAGGAGAGGAGAGGAGGAGAGGACAGGGGACAAGGAGTGGAGGAGAGGAGAGGAGAGGAGATGAGAGTAGGAGAGGAGAGGAAAGGAGAGGACGAGAGGAGAGGAGACAAGAGAGGAGAGGAGAGGGAGAGGAAAGGAGAGGAGAGGAGGAGAGGACAGGGGACAAGGAGTGAAGGAGAGGAGAGGAGAGGAAAGGAGAGGACGAGAGGAGAGGAGGAGGAGAGGAGAGGACAGGAGACAAGGAGTGGAGAGAGGAGGAGAGGAAAGGAGAGGAGGAGAGGAGAGAGGAGACAAGAGAGGAGAGGAGGAGAGGAGAGGAGACAAGAGAGGAGATGAGGAGAGGAGAGGACAGGAGAGGAGAGGAGAGAGGAGACAAGGAGAGGAGAGGGGAGAGGAGAGGTGAGGAGACAAGGAGGAGAGAGGAGAGGAGAGGAGGAGAGGAGACAAGGAGAGGAGACAAGAGAGGAGATGAGGAGAGTAGAGGAGAGGAGACAAGGAGAGGAGAGGAAAGGAGAGGACGAGAGGAGAGGAGGAGGTTATAAATTCTAGTCATATTAAAAGGCCAGAGTAGAGCCAGAGCATGCAAGATAGGAGGCAAAGGAAACAAAATAATAAACAATTGAGAAAATTCTTACCTAGTTGGAAGTCCTCTAGTTGGGAGTCGATCTACGAATGACAAAGGCGGCTCAGGATGTCCTAGAATGGCCGCCGTACTACAGGTCCTGCATGCACAAAATCAAAACACCAAAACAAATCAGACGATGGCGTATAAATCCAACAATAAAAAAATGATTGGTGAATAATCTATGATTTATCTCCCCTCCCTCCCTGCTAAAGGGAGGGAGGGAGGAGATGTTAACATTCTAATAGAGTTCCTTCTCTAATGCTAATAATTCCTCCACTTCCTGAATGGAGGGATTACTACCCAAGCTTTAAACCAGATATAATAAAATAATTAGTGTGCATGTAAATATACAGAATGTTATATAACAACTTACTTGTCTCCTCTGTCGAGCCTTCTTCTTCTGAGCCTGCTGCACCCTCTCCCCCAGGTTTTGAGGCAGCACAGATGTGTAGTTCCTTCTGACTTTCATAGTAGGTTGCACATGATACTGGGAAAAATACAAAATAACAATGACAATGCAGGCAGAACCATTGTAATTTCATAATTGAAATGTGGTTAGATTGATAGCCCCAAAAGAGAACAACAAATGAGAGCACTCAGGGGCACTGCTCGGCATGTGAAATAGGGGTTATGCCCAACTTACTTCCGCATTCTGTTAAAACGGATTTACTAGTTTCCGGTTCAGTTTCACTTTACCGAAAGCTTGTTGTTGTACCAGCTACGTGTGGATATGGTGGTGTTTTATTCACGGCGTCTTCGGAAGCTGCCAAAGATGAGCATTTCTGATGTACATCGTATGCAGGTTGACCTCCAAGACTCCCACGACCAAACTGGATAAAGTGTTTAAGCTGTACGCTTCTTCATACATGTGCGACGAGGGCAGCTGTGTACTAGCTAGCTGGCTAGTTATTTAGCTAGCTCACTGCTTAACACTGTTGTTAAGAGAATCTCACCCAGCAAGTGTCTGATTAATGATTGCTATATGTGTAGATGCCTATATAATCACGTTGTCGTTTTATTTTCACCAGTGTCAAACAGAGACAGGCTGACTGGTGAAATCGGTATCAGGGCAGCTGAGTAGGCTAATCAGGGATCATGACCAGGTCCCCCTGTGACAGCTGCCCTGGTACCGTATATAGTCTCGGCGGTCAAACTGCATATATAATGTACATTGGAAATGCTCATCTCTGGCAGCTCCCGAAGACACTGTGTATAAAACAACGCCATATCCACATGTAGCTGCTACAACAACAAGCTTTCGGAAAAACTGAACCAGAAACTAGTAGATCTGTTTTAACAGAATGCGGAAGTAAGTTGGGCATAACGCCTATTGATTCACCACTCCAAACCTTACAACTCCATCTGCTTTCATAAAATTAAAAGTAGTGCATTATCATCCAGAGAGGACAATTATAATAACATCAAAATGTATTTTTATTCCCAAATTATGAACCCAGTTTACATTTTATGAGCACCTCAGGAACATCCAGGCTCTTTTTGACTTCTCCAATGATGCCGTAACTGCCACATTGGGATCTGAAGCTGAAAAGCACATTGGCATGGAAAGAAATTATCTGGGGATGCCCGACATGTACAATAAAAATGTACAAGAACCAGCTTCTTGACTTCCTATAATATTTTATACCTCTCGGATGGATTAAAACGCCTTTGATTTTCCTCTGAATTATAGAGGCGCCTAACCACGTCCTGTACCATTCAAGATATGATTAAATTATAAAATCATAAGTCATAGCTATTCTATACACTGTTGTATAAAAAAATATTTACACTTGAGGCCATGTGTCCAGTGGTCAAATCATAGCCATGAGGTTACAATAGCAGTCTCTACCCTCTCTCTCTCTCTCTCTCACGGTCAAATCACTATAATATGGCCAGATCATATTCCATAAACGCCGTACGTGTTTTACAATTGTTAGTGTCACGTTTTACATGCCAGAGTAGCTGTAGATGGCCGATGCAAAACATACCTTAGCGTTCCCTTTTTAAATAAGCTTTATCTGATTAAATAATGTACGCTGAACTCCATTCAAATGGCTTCCTTTGTCGTTGTTAACAGTAGAAACAAATGCATGGCCAATTCACAACTCGACCCGAAAGATTTGCAGGAAAGAACATATTCTGTCAACTAATTAATTAATCTGCTTTAGTTGCTTGTAAATAGATTGATATTAACGTACAGATAAATTGACATTTAAATTTGGCGCGTTAATTTACAACAACATACCACGCCGCTATCAATGCATTATTACACATAAAAAGTTCCCTAGTCGACTTAAATCGTTTAAACAAATCATTAATCATTTAAAAAATATATATGGACAAGCAAGTTGGGGTTTAGTTCTGCATAAGCTTGGCTGGCCGTTACCGTTAAGCTAGCCTTTTAGTAGTAGGAGTTTGGCTAGCGCACCCAGCAACTAAATTAACGGATTTTTAAACGAAAGTTGATAAAGTAGCTGTACAAACAAGGTAACCTTGGTCTACTGACTTACCGGTGACTTGCCGCAACTTTCGGCGATCGATCGGGCTTGCTTCTGTGGCCTTCTCGGATGTTCTGTCCTGTTCTGCCTCCCCAGCAGGTGCTCCCTTCAAAACAGTCCCACCGTCTGCGTTGCACTGCTTCAGAATGGCGAATGACGCGGTGAAAAGGCCAATAGATCGACATTTTCAGTGGTTGCTTTTTCTGTGTTCTAATAATTTTTGTGAAATGTATATGGTGTAAATAATTTGACGTTACCTTTTCATGACTGTCAAACAACAGTAAGATCCTTAAAATGTTTTTCTTGAAGTCTCAAAATGCTAGCATGAATCCTCTCTTGAATGGAAGTTTGCATGGAGGTTTGCTAGCTTGTTAGCATTTTGTGACTTCCAGAAAATAAACATTTTAATAATGATGCAGGTCTTTGATAACCGTGAAAAGGTAACGACACGTTATTTACACCGTATACATGTCAGATAAATTATCAGAATACAGAAAAAGCAGCCACAGTAAATGTCGATGTTGTTGTACCGCACGTTGTGGGCGTGGCCTGTTTGAAACGTCACGGGGCCCGTTTCGAACACATTTTTGGGGGCTTGGCCGTGGATTGGCTACATTCCATTACAAATCCCGTCAATCTGCCGTACAATGTGTGTGGACATTTCTGGTTTCTGAAATTCCCAGGTATCTAAAGCTGGGGCATGGGAGTAAACTGACCTGGAAATGTCCGTATACCCACAATGGAATAATCTGGGAAGTATCTGGGACCTGAAATCCCTGGGTATCTTAAGTGGACAGGCGTGTGCTGGGAGCTGTTGACATGCTGAAGTACAATATTTCCGTTTACCTGTGATTTTTCACAGAAATGTGTATTTTCATCCATTGTTATATGTGAGTTATCTATATTATATCAAAAAAATATAAGAACATAACTTTATATATAGTCAGTTATAATATATATTTATTATATACAGTAGTATTATATATAATAATTATTATAATTAATAATAATAATCATAATTGTTATTGTTATTATTATTATTGTTGTTGTTTTCTATTTTTAACATATACATTTAGATTTTTGAAGTGGTCTTATGATCAAAATATAATAAAATGCTAATAAATTAATAATAATGATCATAATTTAAAAGGCAGAACGTTGTTGAAGACATTATGTTGATTCAACTACAGATCTTGTTAAATTTCAACGTTGATTTATAAGTATTTTGTTAACCTTACAACCATTTAGCATTAAACGTTGTTTCAACGTTGATTCAACGTTGAAACAACAACTGACATTATTTCAACCACATTTCAACGTTGAAGGTCGGTCACGTGCCAGCTGGGTACAGTAGCACTACTGCTAATGTGTTAACAGTAAATTACCGCAATTTTAAAAAATACAGTAAGTTACTGTAAAAGACATATAACGTCATGCACTATACCCATAATGCTATGCAAATTACAGTAACTAACTGTAAAGATGTTTTATGGTAGGTTTACTGGGCATTTTGTGGTATTTAACTGTAAAAAATACAGCAAAGGCTAACAGTGCATAACTGTTGTATTGCTTTCATAGTGCCACTAGTAATGCACTAGTAGTAAGGCTGGCTGCGTTCAGGACAGGACAACAGCACCACAGGTAGAATGCAAACGTCAACAGAGAACAATGCCCTTGTGCTATGAAAATAAATGAGAAGTTCATACAACATTCAACATTAATTTCTGTATGAAATGTATCACAGATCAGCAACCAAAAGAGATTCAAGCAATGTAGTTGTTTTATTAATTTGTTATGCAACCTGGAATAAGCTTGTTCAGAACATATGTTGGGAAAAGATATGGTCTCTTCCTAATATATATCTACTGGTTAACAAAGGTAAAGACATTTCTTTTAAGATCATTCATTGCTGTTATCCTGTCAAGTCATTTTAGAGACTGTCTTCCATTTGTTCTGAACTTGTGATCACACTCGGAGTCTGTGGCAAGGCATCTGTCCTCTTATACTGGACTCTATAATGGTTTTGTACTTTGCTTGAAGGATGTATTGTTTGAATTTATATATTACAGGAAAGAATTAGAAAATTAATATTTTGTGTGTAAAACCCTTTTTTGTACCTTTAAGCCATTAGAACATTATCTACCTCATGCAATAGAAAAGCTGTGAAAACTTTAAATTTGTGCTCCAAATTTAACATCTTAATGTAATGTTTACTGCACCATTTCCTTTTTGTATTTGTTTGTATCAAGCTTTGTTTGTAACCCCTGACATTGTATGTTTGTTACTTTTTGTCACTGTATTGTTACTGCATTTATGCCTTTGGGTATTTCTGTATCTGATATTGATTAGGCCTACAATAATAAAACAAGAAGTTACCAGCTGAATTGAAAGTAAACAACTCATTGTGATTACATCACAATCACCTTTATGTCTAAGGTTCAGTTTGTGGAATGCTGAAGTATCACACACATTGTCGCTTTCATGTATCGTAAAACAGACAATTTTGGCCTTATTGAATATTATTTTTCATCCAGGATTGTGTTTTTGAGCTAACGCTGTTCCAAGGAATATGGCGGACGGGCATGATGACAGAACCGACCCGCAGTTCCGCAGAGGCAGAGACTCCCACAGGGGTCGGTCGGACAGCGACGGGTCCAGGAACTTCGGGGGCCCCAGACCACGGTCCAGGCTTGGCAATGACGCTGATGTAGCTATGAGAGACGGATCCCAGGACAGCAGCTCCCAGCGCAGATTCAACCCCTATGGAAGGCCCAACCAGAGAGGAGATGGGCGGGTTGACAGAGACTGGCGAGGAGGCGGTTGGAGAGGAGGAGACCAAGGAGGTGGAGGAAACAGTGGACTAGGGGAAAGCAGATCAGGCTGGTACAAAGTAACGATACCACATGGTAGGAAATATGACAAGAACTGGTTATTGACAGCTCTCCAGAGCATCTGCTCAGTACCCTACACACCTGAACATTTTCATGTTGACAGTCGCCGGGCCCATTTTTATGTGGATGATGCCGCTGCTGCCACTGCTCTGCACAAATGTTCCCACAAGATCACAGACGCAGACGGTTATAAGGTGGCAGTATACGTCAACACCAGACCTCCTCCATCCTTCCTCCTCTCTGACCTGAAGCCTGAAAACCTGCCGCACCTGAAGCAATGCATGGCAAAGCGCTTCGACAGCTCCCAGCAAGCACTTGACCTGAACAGCATCCAAACAGACTCGGACCTGGCGTCCCAGAACATTGAAGTCATCCTGAATAGGGAGACGAGCGCGGAGGCTGTGTTCAAGATCATAGAAGAAAACATTCCAGAGCTGGTGCGCTTTAACCTGAGCAACAACCGTATTCACAAATTGGACAAACTGGCTGAATTGGTCACCAAGACCCCCAAACTGAAGACCCTCAACCTGTCCCACAATAGGCTGAGGTCGGACCGGGAGCTGGACAAGGTGAAAGGCCTGGAGCTGGTGGAGCTGTGGCTGGTGGGGAACCCGCTGTGTGACCTGTTCAAGGACCGGGCCTCCTACATCAGCGCTGTGCGGGAAAGGTTTCCCCGGGTTCTCAAACTGGATGGCCTAGACTTCCCCCCACCCACCGCTTTCCCCCCCTTCAAGGACAGCTGTTTTGCCTCCGATGAAGTCAAGGCTTTCATCCTTCACTTCTTGGAAAAATATTACAGCATCTATGACTCAGGGGACAGGCAGCCTCTTCTGGACGCCTACCATGATGGAGCTTCCTTCTCCCTCGTGACACAGAACCCCTCCAGGAGCGGTCTGGGAGAGTACCACAAAGACAGTCCAAACCTGAAGCAGATCAAAGACTCCACGCTGCTAAAACGCACGCGAGTAAATGTGGTGGCTTTCCTCAACGAGCTCCCCAAGACTCGGCATGACCCTGCCTCCTTCACTGTTGACGTGAAGACCTGCATGAATACACTGCTGTCATTCACGGTGAGTGGAATTTTCAAAGAAGTGGACGGTAAATTGCGGGAGTCCACTAAGGCCTTCTCTCGAGTCTTCGTCGCCGTCCCTGCCGAGAATTCTGGTCTGCGCATAGTGAACGACCAGCTTTCCGTCCGGATGGCCACAACAGAGGAGACCCGCCGAGCCTTTGCGGCCCCCGCCCCGCCACCGTCTTCCAGCCCGGGGCCCACCCTCACCGCACCGCAGCAGGAGATGCTCTCGGACTTCTCCCTGAAATCCGGCATGAACCTGGAGTGGTCCCAAAAGTGTCTACAGGACAACCAGTGGGATTTCAACAGAGCTGCACAAAGGTTCACCCTGTTGAAGACGGAAGGCACGATCCCTGATGTTGCATTCACAAAATGAATAAATAAATGATGCCTTCTGTGAAATAATAATCGTTTCAGTGAACTGTAATTTTATTTATATGGATTTTTTGTTTGATCCTTTTTCTTTCTTTGCCTTGTTTTATTAAAGCTGATGTAGACCAAAAAAACCAAACAAAAAACAAATCTCATGAAGCATTGTCGTTGCACCTACAAATAGCCCTTTAGAGGTCCCATATGGTGCCTCTTTGATTATAAAGGAGTTGGAGTTGGATCTAAACATTGCAAAAGTATCAAAACGCACAGCAGCCAGCTAAATCCACACAATCCATATTAGAAAACTGAGCCTCTAAACGAGCCGTTTGGACTTCCGTAACGTTGTGGCGTCACAAAGGCTCATTATCATTTTTGTAAGAAAATGTAATTATTTTCTGAAAATACAATTAGATCTTTTACATTGCTGTTGTTTGCTATATAATGATAACGCAACTGGAGGTCATACTTTACCTTTTTATTTACCAATACATCACTAGTGTTTAGTATTCTACCTTTCTCAACTTTCAGCTTATCAAATAAAGCAAGGGTTTTGTCCATCCACCACAAAGCAAGTTAACCATGCTTAGCAGACCGATGAGAATGACAACTGGGACAATAGAGAAGCATTTAAACATAGATCTATTGCATCTTGATGAATCCTTCACTCAAGAAATTCAAATATTTTTGATAAATAAGACCAGGCATGTGGCAGTATAAGTTCATGAAGAAAAGGTAATTTACAAAACAATGTAAGGCACTTAATTTTCCCTATCAAAAATAGAAAAAGTCTTCATATCATGTGTGTGTTACCCTGCATCAGTGGGTGAAAGGCTGCATTAACAGACTTAAATTGCAGATACTGCCAGCATATGCATGTCATCATCATCTTCAACCTTTTTCTTGGATGCTGTTGTTGCTATCTAGTGTCTTGTAAGCCCATATGGGCTGGGCACCATAAATGGTGCAGGACAATCAAATAAACACATCGATCAATCAATGTTGGACTGTTGTACTGTTATTGCACTCATCACTGCACTACCACTGTGCCGTCAGTGTTGACTACTTATATCAGTGGTTCTCAAAGTGGGGTCCGGGGACCCCCAGGGGTCCTCGAGGGGGTTCCAGGGGGTCCCCAGCAAAAAGGGGAATCATTAATTTTCACTATAATTCCATCCATAAGTAACACAATGACAGAATGTATGACTATTTTGGTCATGGGTTTCATACACTTTCTGTAATATAACATCTAAAAGCAAAAATCTTATCAGATGGGGGACCCTGGGACAAAATCTTATCAAATGGGGGTCCGTGGTCTAATTTGTGTCAGTTTGGGGGTCCTTGACGTGAAAAAGTTTGAGAACCACTGACTTATATTATATTACCACTTACCTACTGTGCAATACCATATATCACTTATCATTTAGAATGTATATTATTCATAATGCTCACGCCCCTGGTGTTGTATGTTATATTGTATATTGTATTATAAATTGTATTGTAGTGTACATTGTGTAATGTACAAATTGTATATATTGCGTATTTTGGTTCTTATATTTTGTACTGTATTGAGTAAAAACAGGACAATTACAGTTACTACATTTCAAAATATAACCTTTCATTGTCCCATACGAAAATGCTTATACAATTTCACTCATATTTCAAGTACACTCAGCAATCACTGACTGACCCAAGGGTGGAACTACATCACTAATGGGGGACAACATGTTTACTATTTGTTGTTTCCATACTAAATTTCTGAGGCATGTAAACATATCACTCATCATTTCAGATCATTTCTTTCTGTATTAGAAGTATATTTGTCACTGATTGACAAACTGCTTGACTTACTGTGTGTCTGATTGACTAAATAAATCAATGAATGTCTGTCTAACTGACTGGTTGTCTTGTTTGAAGTCACATTCATTGTCCTGTGACAGAACAACGCTTGCTTTTACAACCCAGATTTTACTTTATGGATTGTACACTCATCCAAAAAAAGAGCAACATGTCAGTTTAGCATACGGTTTGCATCGGCCGAGGTAGAATTACTTTACATCTGTTTTGCATCCTTTGAACCCCTCCAGAGACCACAGCAAACATTTTCTAAACCATCCATGGTTGATCTTACATGACCCAGCAGGTACAGTTTTCTTGTGCTGTTAACCTTCACTCATTGTTTCCTGTATTCTATTTGTGGTACTCAAACTCTCCATTTAAACCCATTTTAATATTTAGTAGGCTGAAAGCCCCTCTAGGCAGTGTAGGGGAAAAACGTAAAAAGTCCAGCAGTCAATATTACATGTATCTCGATTTTCACCCAGGTACAAACATATTTTCTGTTGACTGATAACACAAATTTCAAGGCAACCACACTCTCAGGTTTGTAGTCCGGATGAGAGCTGGTGAGTTCACGTCACAGTCAAGTCATGGCTTGTCATGGCAAGTCAATGTACCAGTAGTTAATGTTGTCAATGCAGTAAGAAGAGAATTTGCATGACATACACATCTTTGATTTCTCCATTCAATGTATTTAGACAAATCAAACAATATCTGTAAAGTCTGAGGTTGTTTGTTAGGGATGGGCCTGTGTGTGTAGGCTTGACGTTTACCATCAAGTTTGCATCAGTTTGCTCAATTTACATGTGGTTTACATCCTGGGGCACAGACTGCATGAGGACAATCACATGGTTTACCTTTTAGCTTTAAATAATTTAAATTTGTCTTTTGCCATATCTCTCCCAGATTCACACACACAGAGCCATTTTAAAAGTCCCCTTTTTTACTGCATGCTTGCTGATCTACTGCTGCACTTTGGCTCCATCTCCAAGAAGAATTGTTCAGAGAAATCAAGTATTCCTGTAGCTTTTCAACTGTCAAAACCTGAGAGGCGTCACTCTGAATAAGAGCGTCACTTAAATGCCTGAAGTGTGATGTCAAAGTCAAATCTGTTAACAATCTGTTAACAATCAGAGTGGGAAATTAACACTAGCCGGTAGCCAAATACTGGCAAGTTCTGGCTTTGGCTGGTTCATTCCTCTACCAGCCATTTAGGCTTGTAACCAACTGTAGTTTGGAGGTCATATTAAATTCTAAAAATCTAGTTGGCTGTTAAAAGTTAAAAGTGGCTATTGAATTTTAGGATACATCAGCCATTGTGACCAGTGGACATAAAAGTTAGTTTTGTACCCTGGTTACAATATTGTTACAGCTGAACGCTGACTTTGGGAGGGAGGTAACCAGTGATGTAGCGGTGAATAAAAAGATAAACTATTACCTCCAGTAGATGATCTTCATTATGCAAACAATCACCGATATAAACAGAAATCAATTAAGAACATGATTCATTTATTCTTCTTTCTCCTCAAAAGACCCCATCCTCATGTAACTTAAATGAGTTACATACTACTTACTATGATGTATATGATGAATTTACTTCATAAATGTTATTTTAGCCTAAAAAAGTGGGTAAACTATTCTGCAAATAAGAAGGTGGGTAAACCGAGTTTAGGTGGGTTTACACTCCACTACATCCCTGGAGGAAGGGAACAGTGGCTATTGGGAAGAGACCAGATGGCTTGTGATTCATGTTTAATGAGACAGTGGCGATTGTGTAATATTTTGCTTTTTAGTGGGATATTTAGATCTAGGCCTCATCTGTGTGAAAATTAAATCTGACACAATATTCCTGCAGCCCCATGCTGGGGATGGAGCGAGGCTTCAAGTCAAGCTTATTTGAATAGTCTTACAGTCTCAAAGGGAAGAGACCAGGTGACTGATGGTTGACAGGAGATGAGATGGTCAATACAATACACTCAAAACTTGCTATAAAAAGAGGATGTGAGCAGCACACCTGAGGTTACTGTAAAGGAGGCCTGGTTACTATGTTTTTCCCAATAATATTTTGCGATCAGCAGGAAAGATAAAGACAACAGAGGGAGAGTTTGACAATGACATCAGTCTCCAGTCCACTATATCCAGGTAAGACATATGTTTGAAAAAGTCTGGGCTTTAAGACAACCTTTATCTTGAGTAAAGCATAGGAAGAGTGCAGGCTATTCATTTTTGATAGAATGAATGCACTTGTGCAAATCTTAGTTTGTGTAGAATTGCATCCCTTTGCTCTTAATTGTTTTATATTGAAATGGTATGATAATTAAATATTTTTAACCCAACATAGAAAGTAGCCTAAGGGCAAGTTCTAAGCCTAAAACAATTATAATACACCAAGGCGCCCCTGAACATGTATTAAATTAACTGAAGCATGTACAGTAATTATAAAGGTCATCCACTTATTTCCCAGGTAAGAAAATATTTTTGTGGACTGAAGAAACTAGGTGTCAAGTCTTACCATCCAACAGTATGTAACATATGTTCAACAATTCGCCAACATCAACCCAATGGCCGCAATTATACATGGAGGCAACAAATACCATCTAAACCTGTGTCTTCAGATTAAAAGTAATGGATGGATGGATGAGGGTTACATAGCAAATCAAAGTGAGAAGTAATAATTATTTCAATTTAGGGCTGGGCGATTTCATCAATTAATTTGAATTTATGGTTTTAGGACGATGTGTAAAAATGAAAATCGAGTTTCACTTTAACCTGGGTAAATACGGCACGGAACCGCTCTCTGTCAATCAAGCACCACCGCTTCCCTGATTCCGCAGTTGATAACAACGGCAATATACTGTGTGTATATATATATATATATATATATTTATATATTATACTATTTATGTACACAAAACACAAAAAAACACACAAATATATATATACATATATATATATACAGTATATATATATATATACATACAGTATATATACGTATATATATATATATATACACAGTACTGTGCAAAAGTCTTAGGCACCCTAGATTTTTTATATACATTTCTTAGGAGTCTTAGATGTTTATTTGTTTTCTGCATTAGTGTGTCAGTAGACTGCTGTTTATTGTAAATTTTTGATATTCAGAAAATGTTCATTTCATTAGTTTTGAAAGCATCTTCACTTTATGGATTTCTTTGACATACGCCTAAGACTTTTGCACAGTACTGCATATATATATATATATATATATATATATATATATATATATATATATATACTGTAATGTATATATTATACTATTTATCTTAAATATATATTTTTTATGCTACATGTTCATTATTTCATAAACAATTTCTTCGATTTTTCTTTTCCTCAGTTATTAGAAGGACCATGCTGTTCATTCTGCTACTCTCAGGTCAGTGTGTTAGTGTGTGTGTGTGTGTGCGTAGTGTGGTGTGGTGGGGCGGGGGGGGTCAGTAAGTTATTAGCTACCTCTAACCATTTATTTACTAAACCAAACTTTTTACAGGATGTAATCATCTCCTTTTAAATATTAAGCAATGAGCATCAAGTAATCTACATACACCGTCATAATGCGTACTATGCTTAATGTGTCTTTGCTCACAGGACTCTGTTCAGGACTTCATGATCAGTACCACCTTGTTAATGAGAAAAAGACCTGGAATGAAGCCCAAAGCTACTGCAGAGAGAAGTTCACTGACCTGGCCACCATCGACGACATGGACGACATGAAGAGGCTGACTGATTCTGCAGGCAGAGGTTATGGGGGAATAGTCTGGATTGGCCTGTATGACAAACCTGACAGCTGGAGGTGGTCTCTGTCAGATAAGAGTATCTATGGAAAGGAAGACGCTGTGTTTAAAAACTGGCTCGGTAGTGAACCTAACAACAAGCATGGCAAACAGTTCTGTGGTGTTATGAAGCACAGTAAGTGGCTTGATCTGGGTTGCAAAGCTAATTACCCTTTTGTCTGCTTCCATGATGACACAAATACCCATGGTGAGTCCCCTAAATAGAACCTACAGTTTCTTATTTCAAGTAAAAACATTTTAAGTATGTTTCATACTTATTTTGAGTTCCCCTTCCGGCATCAATAAAATGTATTTAATTTCACTTATTTATACACATTTATATTATGCCATTTTCCTCTTTTTTTTCCTTTTTACATTTTTTCCTTGGAACTGCTTTCTTTGTTTTATCATATTTGTATGTGCACATAAACTAAACAAATACATGCATTATTTTAGGCTTGCCAACTGGTAGATATATCTATGTAAGCGAACCAAAGACCTGGACCGAAGCTCAGCGCTACTGCAGGCAGCACCACACAGACCTGGCCAGTGTTCGGAACCAGACTGAGAACCAGGAGATCCAGAAGGTGGTGCCAAGCAAAGCAGAGGTTTGGATCGGTCTGTTCAGAGACTCCTGGAGGTGGTGGTCAGGAGGGAACGACTCCTCATTCAGATACTGGATAAAGAAACAACCAGGAAATGAGCTTTCCGAAGAGAACTGCGCTGCCAGTGAGATTGGAATCGTGGCAAGTGGTCGGACAGGAGGTGTGAGGACAAATATGATTTCATTTGCTACAACCGTGAGTTATTCTCATCACTAATTAAAGTCACATTTATTATATGGCATTATATATATTTTTGAAAGTTGATCTTAGTAAAAATGTTAATAGTACCTATCTATCTATCTATCTATTCTGTGTTAAAGGTGCAGAGAAGAAGCATGTGTTCAAAATAAAGCTGACGTCAGCAGACTCCACAGTCGACCTGAATGACCCTGCTGTGATGGAGGCTATCTTGAAACAGGTTAGTCTCTTATAAATTGCTTTTGTCACTTACCAATACATGGGATCTGTACTGTATCTATACCTTGCACTATTGAAAATCATGAGAGTAATTGTAATTCTTCACTTCTAACTGAGTAAAAGTAAAAAAGTACTCTCAAATTCTGATTAACCTGACTAACAGCAGAAGGAAATTTTAGAAGACTATTTAGTCTGGAAGCAAATGTTATTGCTGAGAAAAATCTTCAGATTTTTTGTTTTGATAGCACAATATGAGCATACACATTGAGAAGCTGGCTTGTGAGCAAGTGGAGTGTCACCAGTTTGAAAAAAAAACAGTAAAGCAATCCTTTTGTTGTTCAGATGGAGAGGAAGATGGACGAGAACGGGATGAGCAAAGACGTCAAACTTGGATGGAGAAAGGGACCTGATGGAAAAGTCTTCCACAAAGAAGAAAATAAGAAGAATGCTGTTTTGATTTGATTTATTAGTTTAAATCTAACTGGTAATAATGTAATTACTGCAAACATTGCCAGTTTGCCTGTTTGGTTTGATGAATTTTTCAGTAGATATGTCTCTGTAGTGGATGGAAACAAACATTAAGAGAAACGCATTTTCTAAATTAATTTAAATACCCAAACTTTTTTGCTTTGTTCCTTTTTTAATTTTGTTTATTTAAACAAAATTTAATTTAATTTAAAATATTGTTTATCCAAGCCAAATGAAACGCCGCTGGAATTAGGGGTGGTAACTTGATGACAGATGAATGTAGAATACCCACTAACACATCATCATCACAAGAATATCTTTTCCACTGGTAGTTGGTCTCCAAAAGCTGAGACTTGCATATAAAATCCAGGAAGACAACATTATGTGATGTATTATCAAGATTACAAGTATAGATGTGTTTTTCATCATAAAATTGCCCTGAACATTGATTAAAGCTGATAAAAGTGAGTTTAGGGTTTCATCCCCCTAGAAATATTCATCTATTTATTTTCTAATAAATAGATGAATAGATAGTCAAAACATTTTCTCGTAATGTCTCCATTTAAAACTTACTTTCTTAGATGTTTAAATGTTCCCTTATCCACCGGCACAGGATGTAAAATATCATTGTAAAGCTGTATCAAGGTTTTATAGGTACAGTACTGGGCTGGAAACATTTTCTCCAAAAATCTGTTTATTGGTGTGCTGACTGTCAAAGATGAGAAGTAAATTAAACACTTTTATAGATATGACATAACTGAGATGTTCATTCATTGTGCTTATTTTCACCTCAAACAATATACATTATGGGGAAAGTGTGAATGACTTGTATTTTCCAAGCTCTGTTGCTCCCATTGTCGAAGACGGGCACACACACACACACACACACACACACACACACACACACACACACACACACACACACACACACACACACACACACACACACACACACACACACACACACACACACACACACTGTACTGTACTGCACTGAACTGTCAATTCAAATAGGAACAACAAAAACACCAAAATTGCTGTTATGTTGTTTATCTGTGGAAGCAGTGGTAGCAGTGGTGCTGATCTGGAACCAGCCTGCCTGTTCAGCCAACCACTGTGAATTGGGCGAGCAAAGGGTAGGTTGTCAAATGAGCTCTTTGTTGCTGCCCACCTTAGGTGTTCTTGTGGGTGAGGCAGAGCAAGTTGAAAGGTTGCACCCTGCATATGGGCTGAAGGATGAAGATCAGGAGGTAGACATCCTGTCAATCCTTCCAGACACATGATGAGAGTTAACAACCCTCAGGCCAGCCCCAAGCAGACCCAGAGGAGGAGGTACTCATGCGAGGCATGCAGACTATCCGCCAGCTTAAGGGGCTGGTGGGCAGGGCAACAAAGGCCACAGGCATTGCCCAACCTGTTGAGGGTGGCTCCGCCCCCTCTCGCTTTGATGATAGCGGGAAGATACACATGCTGGGGGCCATCCTTCTGCTGTACCAGTGTCAATTGATGCATGAGCTGGGGACAACATTGGTCCACGATTGTTAGGAGAGTTGCAGCTGATCTCCTCTATTGTCCCTGAGGTGTCAAGAGAGCAGGCGGAAGCAGCAGGAAAGGCAATGGCAGCACTTTGGTTGGTGAGACGCCATTTGTGGCTATCCCAGTCCACTCTGCAAGCGGAGGACCGGGCATGCTTGTTAGAGCAATCAGCAATGTTTGGCCATGGAGCCAGCACCCTGCTGAAAACAGGCTTTGGAAACCCGCTGATGCTAAACATGCCTCATCCACAAGGGAAGCATATTCTTATCAATGGGGAATGTTTGAGTCTTGGTGTGAGGCGCATACATTAAATCCTATCAGAATTTCATTCTCAACCCTTCCTAAAGTTTTACTAACCAGTTTTGGGTCAACACATGTTACGTATAGCGTTGATGTGTAACGGTTGATGTCATAACTTGATTGGAATAAGCTTCATAAGTACTCTGATTATGAGAAACCCAGGTGAGATATGTGGCATATTTCCATTAAATGGGTTACTGTTGCATGTAAACATCTCACTCCTTTCATTTTTGATTTTTGCAAAAGACATGGTAATGAATAGTACTTACTATTATTACTGGGATCATCATTTCTTTCCCCGGTATTAGAAGTAACCTGCTATTTGTCGACTAACCTACTGACTTACTGTCTGTCTGATTGACTAAATAAATCAATGAATGTCTGTCTAACTGACTGGTTGTCTTGTTTGAAGTCACATTCATTGTCCTTCAACGCTTGTTTGTATAACCCAGATTTTACTTAATGGTTTGTACATGTCAGTGTAGCATATGTTTTGCATCAGGTGAGGCAGAATGACTTTACATCATTCATCATTCACCTAACCCATGCAAACACACGGGGAGAACATCCAAACTCAGACTCAAAGGACAAACTCACACAGAAAGGACTGGAATTAAAGCTTCTGGCTGTGAGGCAACAGTGTTAACTACATAGCCAAATACACACTGTTTAGTGCCATAAAGAACCCTTTCAGCCGTGTTGCTCTCTCCCTCTTATCTTTAAACCTCTCCGTCTGGCTGCGAGAATCTACTGCCCGGTGGCTAAGCCAACAAACACTACTATGCCAACTACACCCTGTGAGGACTGTGTGCTACTCAAGAACGCAACCAGAAAGATTGCTGACCTTAAGGAGGATATTCGACGGCTTTCAGATGAACTGCAGAAGAAAGACTCTCTTTTGACCAGCTTCATGGACGTGGCTTCTGGGCAGTCCAAACGGATTGCCTCTTTCAGTGCAGTCATCCAGGACACAGTTCTGTGGGACCCCTCTTGTCCACGGCTTTCCTCCTGCTCGACACCGAACCATCAGTCGTCCTGGGCCGAAGTGGTGGTCCGTGGTCGCAAGAGAGGCTTGGACGGGGCTGCCTCACCCCCTCACATAAGCCTCTCCAACCGCTACGCGGCCCTGTCTGACGACACTTCGGTCCACCCAGCTGACCCTCCTGTGGATCCGACGCGTCCCGATCTGGATCCTTCTCCGAGGTCGGCGCCTGCTGACACTGCGGCTTCCCCTCCACTGTTGGCTGGCGGTGTTCGGGGGCCAGATCAACGGCCTTCATCCCGGGCAATGACCTCCACTTCCCGCCGTAGGATCCTGAAGGAGGCTGTGCTCAGACGCTCTGGAGGTCTTCCTTGCCCTGTACCAGCAGGGAATTCTCTCAGGTCTGATGTCGCTGCCTTGCCACAACACTCGCCTGCTCGGGCACCCCATCCTCAGTTGGCGACTTCAACACATAGTGAGGAAACAGATTGTGCACTCTCCTGCCCCAAGAACCCACAGCTGTCATCTCCTCGTCCCCTTTTCTCCCCAACCACATTAATAGCGGGGGATTCCATAATCAGGAACGTCCGTTTCTTCAATGCAGCCACCCACTGCTTCCCTGGAGCCACAGTCCCGGTCATCCTGGATAAGCTCCCGGGGCTGCTGCGCTCACTCCCGTCCTCTACAAACCGAGTGATTGTCCATGTGGGGACAAACGATACAGCTCGTAAGCAGTCCAAGCTGACCAAAAAGGATTTTAACGACCTTTTTAGCCTTTTACGTACTTGTGGAAAGTCTGTTTTTATTTCCGGTCCTATTCCCACAATGGCCCGTGGAGCAGGGCGTTTCAGCAGAATGCTCAGCCTCCACACTTGGCTCCAGTCCGCCTGCAGAGGTCACAATATAGGTTTTATTGACAATTTTAATCTGTTTTGGGATCGTTTCTCCCTCTTAAAGACTGATGGAATCCACCCCAACAGGTGGGGTAGCCAAATGCTAGCGGCTAACAGTCTTCTCCACGTGACTGACTGTTTACATCCCACACTGCCTCCCCGAAACCTCCATCTCTGCCTATAGTGCTCAGAGTACTGTTCCCCCCGCTAGCTCCCCCCTCTGGCCTCATCTGTCATTTACCCTCTCACCGGGAATTTACCCCATACAGACCATTATCAGGCACAGGGCCACCCATCCACACGGCACATGGCGTGTAAACCACAGTGTGCTAACTAAAACAACATCCACCACCAAACACAGCCGCTCTTCTTCGCCTCTACACCGACCCACTGTCCCTCGTACCCACTCCCCCTGCTGGGCGGGTGCTAAACTGCATTCTCCTGACCCTGTACCTGTACCGTTCCATTATTTTAATAACCCTGCTCTTAAGTGTGATATTCCTGTCATTGTAAATGCCACATACTGTGTAAATTGTGCAGCTATACCGAACAGGAATGTTAAATGCGTGCCCGCGGCTCGGACCCCTGACGGTAGTCCATCTATTAACCCGGTCTCACTGATTCCCGTCATCACAAACTTTAGGCCAAAGAAATGCGTCCCTGCTCACACAACTGCAGCCAATGGTAGTAACTTGATCCATATTACCTACAATCATAAGCAGTCTGTGCAATCCATCACTCCGGCTAAATTTGCTCTTTTCAATGCTAGGTCTCTGTCAAACAAAACCTTCATCCTGAATGATTTGATCACATCCCATAATTTGGATTTTCTGATTTTGACGGAGACCTGGCTAAAGACCGGGGACTGCTGCCATTTAGTCGAACTTTGCCCTCCCAGCTACAGTTATTTGAACTCCCCGAGGTGCACTGGCCGTGGTGGGGGCCTTGCTGTCGCCTACAGCAACCATTTTAACTGTAAACACATCGCTGTTGATAACTTTCAGAGCTTTGAGATGCTCATGTTAAAGTCAACTGTCAAAACCCTGTCTGCTGTATTTCAATCTACCGCCCCCCCAAACCTAACAACAGCTTTTTAGCAGAATTTTCTGAACTTCTATCCTCCATTGTCCTCAATCATGATAGAATTATTATTGTAGGGGATTTTAACATCCACGTCGATGACCCATCTAACCACTTTGCCATTGAATTCCTTAACATTACTGTTTCATTCAATCTGGTACAGCATGTCTCAGGTTCAACTCATAACCGAGGCCACATTCTTGACCTCGTATTTACTCTAGGCCAGTCTGTTAACTCCCTCTCATTGATAGACCTTGTCTCCGATCATAAATGTATTCTATTTGACTCCTCCATCCAGGCAACTTCTCCAATTCAGAAGCAAACAGTATGTTCCCGCATCTTTAATAATCAGTCTGCTTCAAAGTTCTCATCTATTTTTTCTGATTTATAGAACAGTCCTATTCAACCCTCTAACATAAATGATCTGGTCAATAATTTCAATAACCTGTGTTCCTTGGCATTAGATGCCATTGCACCTATTACGACCAGGTCAGTAGCAGCCACTAAATCATCCCCGTGGATAAATGATGCTATTCGTAGCTGTAAGCAGGACTGCAGGAGGGCTGAGCGCAGTTGGAAAAAGACTAAACTCAATGTTAATTTTCTACACATGAAAGAGCTTCTGACTTTGTTCAATCAAAAAAATCAAGGATGCAAGAACAGCCTACTTCTCAGACTTAATTACTACCAATAAACACAATCCCCGAGCTCTGTTAAGCACAATCAATCAGCTTGTACAACCTGCTCCCGCTGCTATCTCTGCCACCTCAACTGAAGAATGTGAATTGTATTTATTATTTTTTGTCAACAAGATCAATAGAATCAGATCCAACATTGTGCCCCCGTCTTTCGCTCCTGAACCACCTAGTAGTGTTCTAAATTTACTAACCCACTTTGCCCCCATTTCCACGCACAACCTCATAGAGACAATTTCTCATCTGCGCCTGTCTTCCTGCCATCTTTATATCTTACCCTCCAAATTCTTTAAAGAGGTCCTACCTGTCATTGCCCCTGCTGTACTCACAATTATAAACCTGTCCCTCACCTCTGGTTGTGTCCCCAATCAATTTAAGACAGCTAGTGTCCAGCCCCTTTTAAAAAAATCTGGTCTCAATCCATCCATTCTGAACAATTTTAGACCCATCTCAAAACTACCTTTCATTTCCAAAGTACTGGAAAAACTTGTCGCTGAGCAGCTTCTACAAGTTGTTGAAGGGAATAACATCTTTGATAAATTTCAATCTGGCTTTCGCCAAAAACACAGTACTGAAACTGCTTTGTTAAGAGTCACGAATGACATTCTTGTGCAGGCTGAAAGGGGGGAACACTCCATCTTGGTCTTACTCGATGTGAGCGCTGCCTTTGATACCATTGACTACTCCATCCTCATTAATCGACTAAATACATGCGTTGGTATCTCAAGGAAAGCTCTAGAGTGGTTTGTGTCTTATCTGTCAAATAGACGTTTTTTAGTCTCTATGGGTAACTATACGTCCTCATCCACTCCGCTGTTATATGGGGTACCCCAGGGGTCAATCCTCGGTCCTATTCTTTTCTCTTTGTATATGCTTCCCTTGGGCCAGATAGTCGCTTTGGTTGTATATCCTATCATTGTTACGCCGATGACACCCAGCTATCGGCGTAACAATGGGTTTCAGTAAAACCAGATGATTTTAGTAACCTAGACACTCTCCACAACTGTTTAGCCGCAATAAAGGACTGGATGTCACACAACTTTCTTCAACTAAATTCTGACAAAACTGAGCATCTCATTATCGGCCCCGAATATACTACTAATGGCATTTTTCAGTGTTGGCCCACTTGCCCACTATGTCAAAACTAACGCTAGGAATCTTGGTGTTATATTTGACCCTAAATTGAAATTCGAACACCATGTCAACAAATTGGTTCAATCCTGTTTTTTTTTCAACTCAGAAACATTGCAAAAACCAGACAATTACTATCGACCTCTGACTTACAACGTATTATTCATGCCTTCATTTTTTCCCATCTCGACTACTGCAATGCCCTTTTCACCTGCCTTAGTCAAGCTGCCCTGGCACGTCTTCAGCTCGTACAAAATGCAGCAGCTAGGCTATTAACTAGGACTGGCCGTAGATCGCACATCACTCCGATTTTAGCCTCACTGCATTGGCTGCCAGTGAAGTTCAGGATCGATTTTAAGATTCTTTTAATCACTTATAAGGCACTACACGGCTTAGCTCCTGCCTACATTTCCGAGCTACCAAGCCCTTACACTACTGAGTGGTCTCTTAGGTCATCCAACCAAAACCTGTTGGCCAGACCGCGTACCATACTAAAAACCAAAGGTGACTGCACTTTTGCTGCCCTGGCACCCAGACTTTGGAACACTCTCCCCCATCACATTAGATCAGCTGAATCTGTTGACTGTTTTAAACATTTAAAAACCCACTTTTTTAGGATGGCCTTTCTATAACTTTCGATATCTTATGTGCATTATGTCTGTATGTACTTCTGAATGTTTTTTCTTGTATGTGTTTTGTGTTTGTGTTCTCTTTTCTGTGCCGATGTTGATGTAAAGCACTTTGTAACCTGTGTTAAAAAAGGTGCTATATAAATAAAGTTTTACTTACTTACTGTTACGCCCCGGCCTAGGGGAAACCCGGGTGCAACATAAAAGGATGGCTCCCCTCTTTCCCCGCTCCCAAACACAACCAGCAAACGCGTAGTTTGAGCCCCAAACAGTTTATTGTTTAAGGGAGAACAGGCGTCAGGGTGGGCAAAGGCCAAAATAACAACCAAAAGGAAAGCTAACCCAGATTCCCTAATCTTACCTGTTTAAAGAAAAGAAACAAAATTACAAGAGGCTTACCTACACTCCTAACCAAGGGAAAAACAGGAGAAAAAGGATCTCAAACTAAAAGGCCACCCACCCCTACAACTCCCAGGGCTGTAACAGAGCAATGAACAGGACTAATACAGAGAACTAAGATGCTGGCAGGTTGGAGGCTGGCAAAGAAAGGAGGCGACCTCTTGACAGGTGGCAGCAGCTTTATACTCTGGTGTCTCAGCAGGAACCAATCACCAGCCAGGACACACCTACACAATCACACAGCACAACCAATCATAGCACACCACCTGTTGCTCATCAGACACACAGATGAGAGAGGGAGAGAAAGCACAGAGCAGAAAAACACAACAGTACATGGAAAACCACACATATGACCAAGGGTCATAACACCTCCCCTCCTGAATATCAAACATCCCACCCCTAAAGAAATGTTTGATACTCAGGGATCATACGAACGAGATAAAGCGTCGGCCATGACATTATCTTTACCTCTCTTATAATGGATTTCCATACAAAAATCCTGCAACAGCAAAGACCAACGCATGAGTCGCTGGTTGCTATTGCGCATCTGTGATAGAAAAACCAAGGGGTTGTGGTCTGAGAACACTACAACTGGGTCAGCGCTGGAACCGACATACACTTCAAAGTGTTGCAGGGCAAGTAACAAAGCTAAGGCTTCCTTCTCAATAGTACTGTAATTTACCTGATGTACATTGAACTTTTTTGAGAAGTAGCAGACTGGGTGGTCAATACCGCCGTCATCCTCCTGCAGCAACACCGCACCCGCGCCTCGGGCACTCGCGTCAACCTCCAACTTGAACGGGAGGAAACACTTTTCCTCCTGCCAGGTCGTTCCCGAGGATAAGATCCACTCCCGACATGGGTAGTTGAGGGCGCACGCCAACTCTTAATTCCCCACACCAAGATGTCGGAACCACCATAGGTTTAGGGCGAGAACGGCAAGACACCACCACGGATAAATGAGTATTTTGCACCGGTATCCCACAGGATAGTGATCGGAACTCGGTCAGCCTCATTGTCAGTCAAAGCCAAAAACCCCTCAGAAAGGAATGGTCTGAACTCATCATCCAGCTTATCGGGAGCTTCTACCGTTTGGTCATGCTGAATAGGTTTTGCTTGAACGAGACCAACGGCAGATGGCCCTTTGCCAGGTTTGATTTGCTCTTTCCTCTTGAGTGCAGGACAGACTGCAATGAGGTGACCGGTTTCATGGCAATAGAAACACTCGCGGTCGCCGTTCGAGGCGGGCACGTTCATTTTGGGGGATTTTCTTCTCTCTGTGGAGGCAGAGTAGTCACGGTGCGCCGGCGGGGAAAAAACATTTTTGTGTGTTAAAGCAAATTCATCGGCCAGCGCCGCGCCTTCCGAGAGAGTTGTGACTTTTTGTTAATTCAGATACAACACAATTTTATCTGGTAGGCGATTTTTGAACTCCTCCAGCAGGACGAGCTCCCGCAACTGTGCAAAATCTAGGGCCTTACTGGCCTGACACCATTTATCAAACAGGATCCCCTTCTCCCGCGCAAACTCTACATAGGTCTGGTTGACAGTTTTTTCACACATTCTAAACTTTTGCCTATAAGCCTCAGGAACTAACTCATAAGCACGTAAAACAGTGGCCTTCACAATCTCATAATTTAAACTTTGTTCGATTGTAAGGCTGGCACACACCTCCTGTGCTTTTCCCACTAGTCTACAGTGCAATAGGAGAGGCCACACATCCTTTGGACAATTCAAGGTGGCTGCAATGCGTTCAAAAGCATTGAAATATGAGTCTACCTCAGCCTCCCTGAATTGAGGAACAAGTGCAATATGCCGGCTTACATCAAAACTGTCGTGGCGGCTGGAAAGAGGTGCTTGGTGGTGACTGGAGGATAGGTTGCTGGATTGACCCCGCTCTAGCTCTAGAGCCCGCAGCCGCAGATGCATGGTCTCAGTTTCCAGCTCCCGGTTCCTCACCTCTGCCTCTTTAATCTGAAGCACCAACCTGAGCTCCTCGGCATTCATGCCTTGGAAACCCAGGGGGTCTCTGCGAGGCGATGGAACACGGTTCTCTGCATGGTGCTTCTCCTCACCGCCTACAGCCATTGGAGGCATAGCAAGCAGACCTCCTTCCCCCAGCCGCTCACACAGGATCAGCTTGATTTCAGCCTTCTTGGCATTTAATGGCACCTGTACATCAAAAAAGTTAGCAATAATGAGTAAATCAGCTTTCCTACATCTATCCAATTTCTCTGCAGTTGGATTTGTAGTGAAATCATCCAGCTGGAACTCCATACTGCCACACTCACGAAAGAAAAAACTGCCAACCAGAAACAAGAAAGTAGAGACATACGTTACCGTACCCAACAAACTTACCGAACGAGCTACCACCGGAAACGGACGGACGAGCCCCCAATTCATGTTACGCCCCGGCCTAGGGGAAACCCGGGTGCAACATAAAAGGATGGCTCCCCTCTTTCCCCGCTCAAACACAACCAGCAAACATGTAGTTTGAGCCCCAAACAGTTTATTGTTTAAGGGAGAACAGGCATCAGAGTGGGCAAAGGCCAAAATAACAACCAAAAGGAAAGCTAACCCAGATTCCCTAATCTTACCTGTTTAAAGAAAAGAAACAAAATTACAAGAGGCTTACCTACACTCCTAACCAAGGGAAAACCCGCAGTGTCGGGTGGGCAGATGCACTCGGAATATGTCCTGGAACAACTGTGTGATGTCCAAACGATTTGTGTGTAGTATCTGCTCACACAAACCACTGAAGCTGTGCGCTGACTACGGGACTGAACGGTAAGAAAGGAAAGGCCACCCGTGTGTAAAACCAAAAAAAATGTAGTGTAGAAAAAAATGCCACAAATTGCCATATTTGGAGCAGTAGCGCTGCGAACACTGGACATGTCTCATTATATGGTTTTGTTTTTAATCTTTGAATCAGTTCAATTGTGCAATTTTACCTTTATTTACAAAAACACTGCATGCGTAAAAGCACACTGGAAATATTTGAAGAGGGGAGCACTGAACACAGGCACATTCACCATCGTTTTTGACAAGAAGGTGACAAGAGGGGCGTATTTACAGTCATTTGCATAGTTAATTCTGGGAGGAGACAAGGCGGGGGAGAGGCTCGTGCATGTGCACTCAATTTCACGTTGATCGGGATGTATAAAGGAAAGGTGCGCAGGACCTGGTGTGAGGATGGTTTTATACATCCGGAGATTTCTGTGTGTACGTATTTTAAATTTTTGTGAGTACACCATCTTTCAGTATGAAATCTACGCAGTCTTTTATACATGAGGCCCCAGGACAGGACACTAGGCCCCATATCTGTTAAGAGGATTGGCATAATATCATATATAGCGAAGAAATGCATCTTGCTCAACTGGAATCAACAAAGACCTCCAACATTTAATTTGTTCAAAAAAATTCTGAATGAAACATTACAACTGGAACAGCGCACTTGTACTTTAAAAAATAAGGGGGATATCTTTCTGAGAACATGGGAACCCCTTATGGACCTGTGACCATCCGCCTAGCCTGGTTAGATAGGATAGGATAGGATAGGATAGGTTAGATAGGTAGGATATTTTTTTTTGTTTGTTTTTCCCTGAGTTCTATTTCTCTGTATTGTAATAATGATGAAAATGAATAAATAAATAATTGAAAAAAACCCACTACTATCCACCTATAAAGTGATTTTGATGTTATATTAAAACATTAAAATACATTGTTCTAAGGTTACATTATACCAAAATACACAATTTTCTTTCTTCCTAAAATATGTTTGTAAGTGCAACTCACCCTGTATTCAGCAGGGATTTAAGTGGGGTACCTTGCCTCTCTACCAAACATTAAAAAGAAGGGTTTGTTGTCATTTGGCACTTTGTCCTCAAGGCAAACATGACGGCGTCCAAATGTTTGTCCCATTCGCCAGGTCTGTTTTTCACCAATTTGGACAGTGCTCTAGAAAAAAAAAGAAAATAATAACAAATCATTTTGTTAATAAGTATGTTTTTTAGGATATTAAGTAAAATTAACTATTCATATAAAAAGTGGAAATGGACATTATACCTCTGTATGGTCTCATTAATCCTCTCAACTAACCCATTTGTCTGCGGGTGGTAAGGGGCACAGAGACTTCTTTTAATGTTGAGTACTTGGCAGACATTTTTATTGATCTGTATTAAGAAAAAATAAAGAAAAAAATTAATTTAAAAATTGGCACAGGTAAAACAAGATTCAACTGTGCTAGCCAATGAGTTTTATTAGAGTTAAATAAATCCTGACCTACATATACTGTAAATGTTGGATATAACTTTTGCATTTCAATAGTTCTTTATACGTTCACAAACTCCTTCCCTTGATCCGTTAGAATTTGCTTGGGCGCTTCAAACTGATAGAAAAACAGAATGCACTGGGTTACTTCCTCAGCACTTTTGGTTTTTAGAGCATATGCCTGTGGCCACTTTGTTAAATAGTCTATTAGTACACATATGTACCGGTTTCTATTGGAAGTGGTTTTCAGTTTTCCAACCAAATCCATGCCGATTAGCTCAAATGGCTCAGTTACCTTTCAAACACAGAAAGCATTAGTAATTACATTTTTTTTTAAATATTGTCTTTAATATTTTGATTTCTGTTAATAACTATTTTTTTCTATAAGTAAAACATAATACAAAAACAATACACATCACATTTTTACCTTTATTGGTGTGTACTCTACCTCCTGTTTAATTATTACACTGCTGGCCTGGCATGCCACACACTGACAGGAAAAAAAAACATTATCAATATCAAAAGTATTATCATTTTCACTGGCTGTGTCATTTTGAATGCTGTAAAGCTCATGCAGATTTCTTTTTATATTTTCAATGAAATGTGTTAGACATCAACAACAGTTTTCATCTTTGCATCATGTAGGAGCTAAACAGTAACACTTTTGATTGTATTGTATTAGCAGAAAATTTTAAAGAAGAAAGGCAATATTTTTGTGTGACCAACAATGGAAAGTGTAGGTGCATACTGACCTGCATACTGAAGTGTAGGTCCTCTGACATTCCGGGCCAGTAAAATCTTTGGGAGATTTCCTCGCTTGTTTTTTTTCTGGCCGCAGTGTGCACCTACACTGCTGGCATGAAAGTCCACAAAGACTTCATTTGCCTCTTTTTCACCACACAACACTTTTGCCTTAAAGACTAAGGTGTCCCTTTGTACCTTATGTAGTAGTGAATAATATCCCCAATGCCCCAGGGCAGATACAGGGACTCTGTCGTGTGAGTGAGCACTGTCCTTCGGATGAGATGTTAAACCGAGGTCTTGACTCTGTGGTCAATAAAAATCCCATTGCCACTCATTGCAAGAGTAGGGGTGTAACCCCAGTGCCCTGGCAAAATTCCCAAAAACAGGCCTTCCTTCCATCATGGCCACCTAATCATCCCTCGTTACCTAATTGGCTCTTTCAGTCCTCTACTCTCCGCTGGTGTGTGGTGAGCGTTCTGGCACAAACTGGCTGCCGTGCATCACCCAGGTGGGTGCTACACACCGGTGGTGGATGAGTTGAGTCCCCGCCCACCCCCACCTAGGGTTGGGTATCGTTTGGATTTTAACAATTCTGATTTTAGATCGCTAACTCTTTTAGCATAACTCAATGGAGTAGAACATAGCGAAAATTAGCATCACAGCTAGCAGACTTTTAGATCGCTAACGCTTTTAGCATAACTAAACTAAACTGCATAACTAAGAAACAGGAAACTTCTTCTTCGTTGGTTTTACTGGCGGACTACAAACCAAAGGTGCATGCCACCACCACGGAAACTGAAACTAGCACGAGTGAAATTTGTTTAGGAACTGATACACAGAATCAAAATTAAAATGTCTTAATGATTCCTTTGGAATCAGAATTTTGGAACCGGTTCTTGATGCCCAACCCTACCCCCAACCCCCACCCCCCGATATGTGAAGTGCTTTGAGTACTTAGAAAAGCGCTATATAAATGTAATCAATTATTATTAATACCCAGCGTAAAGGATTCATTAAACTCACCTTGCACCTCAAAGCTCTTCATCTTTCGGCAAAAATTACATTTTTCTGGGTGGTTGAAAAACCAGGTGGAAAAGTTCCATCCTTTTTATAATTAAGTATTTGCTCAAACAGTGTGATCCATGATGAAAAAAGCCCGTAAAGATAAAAATCTTCTATCAAACTCTACAGTGTCAGGTTATAACCAACACCGGGAGACATGCGCAGAATTGGACGCAATCAATCAAGCTGTAGGCCAATGCACATAGAGGTTGGTGATGTTGAAAAAAAATTATATCAAGAAATAATTGTGGCTACAAAGTGAAGCAGAAATGCAGTTTAAAAGGGAAGCCATAGAAGAATATTATAAAACCTGAAAAATATAACCAAAAATTACAAAAAAAAAAGGTTAATTCAAAGCAGTTGGCAGCAAGACAGTACCAGCGTAAGGCTGAACGTTTTTTGCAATCATGGTTTGGCTAAAATAAAAATCAAGTAATTTTGAGGTATAAATAACCTTTCAGTAATAAGGTAGGAGCTGCAATCCCTTTTTGGCAAGTGGAAAACTGCATGTTACTGGTTGTATTGGCCCTTTAAAGGTATTTCAACAGGACTGGGTGGGCTATAATCTTTAAAATATAACCCTCATGAATGAAACAAAGTCATTTTGAGGCAGAAACAACCTTTCAGTCTCAAGGTAGGAGCTGCAATCACTTTTTGGCAAGTGTAAAAAAACTGCCTTTTATGGGTTGTAGGCCTATTGCAGCTTTAAAGATATTTAAACTGGTAAAAAGGACTGGATTGGTTATAATCTAGGGCACAGAGCAGGTAAAATAATGCAGAGTCATAAGAATAATTGCAAAAGAGATAATTTCTTTATTTTATATATAACCCATCCGTAAATCATGTTTATTATAGTCTAGTTTCCAAATATAGGCCTAAACAAGGATATTAGACATACCAAACACATATAAACATCAGAAACAATACTGTATTGCCTATAATCATGTAAATGTAATGCCTGATTACACTATAAACTGCAAACACTTCTTTGGCCACAATTGTGATTATTCGGTTACAAGAGATGCTAAAGGTTCACAAAGACATACCTTTGCTATTACCACGGACATAAAGTTATGTGTATTTGCACGTTATGGTGTTTGATCCAGATAAAAGCAGCTGTAGATGTATATCAACTGGGCGATACAGCTTTAACAGGCTGATTGAGTTGTAGGATGTGTGACGACCCCTCCACCCGGACACTAGAGGTCCCTGTTTCTTTTTGGAGTGTTTTGCAGGTGCTGAATGGAGGGTCGTCAGCTGCATGAGCTACACCTGGGCCCGGTGTGCTATGCCCTATAAACACCTCCCTCACCCTGCAGTCTCTCTCTCTCTCTCTCTCTCCCGCTCTCGCTCTCGCTCTCTCTCTCTCGGCAGGCCTGGCGACAGCATCCAGTTTATTGTGTTCTTTTCTCCACATACATTGTCTCACTCATCCATACACGCTCTACATTACTAATGTACTGATTCCTACACGGTTGACTTATGTTTTCTGTAAATAAATTAGTTTTCTTAGCCACCAGCTCGTGTGGTCTCTCTCCTTTGTCACAGTTTTTGAGCCGGGCTGTGACAGATGGTAAAAAATCAGAATAAACATAAAATGTGTGTGTTGTATACATGCATTTATAGATGTAGCCATTGTAGAAGCCTTTGCTGAATTGTTACTGCATCTTTGCTCTATCCACAAGAGAAATAATAATAATAAGAATTTGCTGGGCTGGTAAATAGAGTGGATTTAGAGACATTTGCCTGCATTAGCTTAGCGTTGTAACACCAAAGTCAAAATTGGTTAAATCATCTGTATATTCAAGAAATAATTTTCTGCAGTACTAATGCAGGATAGATGCATGAAGGGAGACTTATACAATGGCTGCCACTTCTCAAATGTACCAAATATACATAATTACCACCCTGCTACATACAGTATAAATCATCAATAATAAAAGTTCTTTGAGTAATGCTCAAGGTCAGGTTGGTAATGGAGTAATGCTTAGGTCCACTTATGAATTTTACACAAGTTCAATGGTCCGGAGCAATGCCAGGAAAATGCACCGAAATAAATCAACGTCCATAACTTGTCCATAACTTATACCATGGTCTGGGTGAATACTCGATTCTGATTGGCTGCAGGGTGTCCATTAATTCCTGATAATGGACACCTACTAGTAGTTCCAATGAAACGGTCTGTTCACCGTTCTAAATTAATGCGCCGGCTACGTAGTATCAGCCTGTATCTAAAATCAGTAACCATAGCAACAGGGACGCAGACAAAGCCTCCGTTTGAGCCTGATTTGTTCGTGAAAATCTTGATATTGATTTGGGGACAATGACATGGCTGGATAGCTAGCTAGTCTTGTTGTTAAACATACTGTCAAATTATATTTACTGTTTGTCAACCGTACGCAATGCTATTGACTTTGAATGTTGCTAGCATAACGTTAGCTTTCTGGCTCATAGCTGAGCCAAAGGGTTCTATGAGCTGAGCGGAGTAGTGAACAACGTTTGAACCTTATGGGATGGTAATGATTGTTCCAGGTATTAGTCAAACCCTCAGATGTTACCAGAGAAACTGAATTATGGCTTGTGAAAAACTTTAGATTTTGATTACAAAACGCATGAAAATATAAATTACTGGTCTTACATTTTTTTTCTTTGGCAAGTGACCATGGTATAAGCGGGATAATGCCCGACGAGGTGTCCATAATCAGGAATTAATGGCTGATAATGGACACCTCGTCGGGCATTACTTAAAATACACACATTCAATAGTACAGTATGGTGGCTTGAATCAGTGGAGAAATGGCTGTTTGCCTGTAACCAGCCTTGAACCTGGGCACAAAAGGTGCTGCAGTAGGAGTTTTCCACAATGTTCATCATGGAAAATCCAGACTCACATCGATATGTGGAACCAAACATGGTGATGGCCCATAAGGTGGCGCATAAATGGCCGCCTTCTGAAGGTGGGGAACATTTGCTGCAGTATCCATCAGAAACTAACGACAGGCGTGCAGCACATGCAAACACAAACAAACACACACAAGCAGCTCCATGAAAGTAAAAATCAAGGATGGTTAAGCGCTCTGCAATGCGTGTCACACATGCGCTCACGCACACAAGTAAATATAGGCATGTTCAGTCACACAACACAACGTTACATTAACTTATGTCTAATGTGACACAAGGTCCGGTCCGGATTGATTTGTAGTTCGGTCCGGATATGGGCCTTGGTCCGGAGTTTGAAAAGCCCTGCTCTAGTTGAACCCCACTACCAAGTAACAAAACAGTTTTTGGGCCATTCCGCCGAATGGGTGCCATTTCCGTCCCCAGGACATTATATGTATAAATATGCATGAAAATTAACTTTAAAATACATTTTATTGTTAAGCAAAGTGTCCTGCACATTGATCTAATTGCAAATTTAAGATAAATAATTTAAAACATTAATAAAAACTACCTAGAACACTGAAAAAAGAGCATTTGTTACCTGTCCCCGCTCTCTAACACTACACTTTACCATGAAATATAATGATTAAAATCCTTCAGAAATCTTTTTTTTTTTTTTGCATTGTTGTGTGACTCCATATCTCATCTTTGCTTTAAATATTTTTTTTTCACAAGAAATCCATAATATTTTTGTTAAAATACACATCTTAGTCGTGTCCCCAGGTTTTCACTCAGTCCTGTTACCCTGACACATTCCCCCCTCTGAAAACTTTGGAACATTCCACAAGTCACATGTTCAACAGGAAGTTGCGTCATCTGGATCTTTTGCAGGCCATGGGAAGACCAGAAGTAAGTTCTCTCATTTTCTTTTCTGTATATTTGATGATATTGTAACTATGACTAGGAAGGTCAATCTCAACATACTGTCCTGTTACCTAAATTATTTCCTAGATGTTATTTGTTTATTTTAAAAACACTATTTTTTGGTAAATCACTAGAATGTGCTCAGTGACCTCATGCTATTAGCATGGACGCTATGTGGCTATATTTCATGTATTTGCTAATTCTATGCTAAAAACTCAGTCCTGTTACTTTCAGTCCTGTTACTCATATAAAGAGTAACAGGACTGAGTGACAGTAACAGGAGTGAGTAGCGTCCTCTGGTTTATTGATTTATTAGTGTGAATATTAGTCGAAATAATACTATTCACCTGATTTATAAGTTTTACAGTTGAAATTACTGAAGTTGTTGACATTTAAGATCAGTTTTACAATGTGAATACCATACTTACAGGGAGCCAATCTACCACTAACTGCTGCAGAAAAGCAGCGGCGCTATCGCGCTCGACGCGATGCTGACCCAGAGAGGAGAGAGAAATATTTAGAGAAGGAACTTGATAACTACAGGAAGGACCTAGAGTCAGGCAGGAAGAAAACCATCAATGACCTCAGTGAGAGAGAAAAGCGCAGACGTCGCAGAAAGTGGAGGGAGACTTACCATAGGATCAAGGACAGGAAAGAAGCAATAAATGGCCTCGTCACCCCTCCACACAGCCCCCAGCTATCGCCACTGCAAGCTGTAGATCCACAGCCAAGCACTTCCAGGTCTAGTTTTAGTTTATGAAATGGATCAAGTGTCAAAGAAAATGTGCAAGGGGGGCAATAGGGCATATGTGTGTGTTTGTTACAATGTAATAACAAAGTGTTGTGTAATAACCAAATGTTACACTGTACTTACAAAGTAGCTAATGAAAATAGACATGATTACATTACAGTATGAAATTAACCAAATTCTACTTATCAGGTCGCAGAGGTTAATGTAACAATGTAACAGTACATTGTAACAACTATTGCAATGTGTCATTTATTGTGATGCACATGTGTTTTAGGCAATGTAATCAAGGGTGGAGAAGAAGACGAAAAACACTAAAGAACCTTCAGAAACAAATTCAAGAACTACAGGTTCGGTTGAAGAAACAAACCAAAAAAAAAGAAAAGTACAAGAAACAAGTCCAGCGCATGAAAAAGAATAATGCGTCTCCGTGCACAAAAGTAAACAGACAGATGAGACAGCTTCCACGCGCGGCCATTCAGAAGACCCTTTTGTTTCATGAGGCTCTGGTGGAGGACATCCGAAACAAATAAAAAAATGCACAGGGGGAGAGGGAAAGGCAAATCATTTCAAAAATAATAACAGGAAAAGTTCTGAAAAAGTACAGGCTGCAACGCTTCGCTCAAAATTCACTGGGCTTTTCAAAGAAAAGATGGAAGAATGAGAAGAATGGGAAGGTTAACTACACCTACCAACGGAAGCGGAACAACAGGGTTGCGGATGGTTTGATAAGCAGAGTGAGAGCTTTCTACTCAAGGGATGATGTGAGTCGCATCACAACTGGGAAGAGGCAGACCCTCACTCGGAAGAAAAACAAAAAGCAAAAACGGTTCCTCTTGGATACCATGAAAAATTTGCACATGAGGTTTTTGGCTGAAGAAGAAATGTCCATCTCTTACTCACTCTTCTGTTTGCTCCGACCTTTTTGGGTTGTTCATCCAACTCTGAGTGATCGGGACACGTGCATGTGCAAGATGCATGAGAATCTGGGTTTTCTCGTGCAGAAGCTGCACCACTTGAAAGTGATCAGCACTGTCAATCTGGATGACCTTGTGAAAGCCATCACATGTGACACAGAAAATATAAAGTGCATGTACGGAGAATGTTCTGAGTGCAAGGACCTCTCTTGCCGAGTCTCTAGCCAGTACAATGCAGAGAGTCAAGTGTCTTATCTCCAGTGGGCAATTGTGGATAAGGAGCACAAGAATGACCCCAATGGCAAAACATCTAAAATCACAATCAAAAAAGAGTTCCAGACCACGCAAGAAGAACTGCTGGAACAGCTGAACCTGCTGCTGCATAGGTTTAAAAGACACACTTACAACATCAAGAATCAGTTTACCCACTACAGGGCACTGAGACAAGGCTTGAAAGCACATGAATGCTTAATTCATGTTGACTTTTCTGAAAATTACCTCTGCAAGTACAGCGCAGAAATACAGGCAGTCCACTTCGGAGCATCACACCAGCAGGCAACATTGCACACGGGTGTGCTTTATGTGCATACAACCTCCCGCCCGATGTCCTTCTGCACAGTGTCCCCCTCAAGACAAAAGGGCCCACCAGCAATCTGGCAGCACTTGTCACCAGTGCTTGATTATGTGCAGAGTGCACATCCAGAGGTCTCCACGATCCATTTTTACAGTGATGGCCCTTGCACTCAGTATAAACAGCGAGGGAATTTTTTCCTGTTTTGTACTGAGCTGTTCAGACGAGGATTCACTGCTGGGATGTGGAACTTCTTTGAGGCGAGCCACGGGAAGGGTGCCCCAGATGGTGTGGGAGGGGCCCTGAAGAGGAGGGCTGACAGTCTGGTCAGCAAAGGGACAGACATTCCTGATGCCGCAGAGATGTTTGCTGTGTTGCAAAAGACAGAAACAACAATCAAGTTGTTTTTTGTCAACGAGGAAGCAGTTGAGAAAGCAGTTTCGGAGATGCCCAATGATGTGCCACCAGTTCCGTCCACTATGAGGATGCATCAGGCAGTGACCCTAGCCCATGGAGAACTGACATACAGGGACGTCAGCTGCTTGTGCACGACGACACAAAATCTGAACTGTGAGTGCTTTAATGCAAAGCGTTTCACGTTCAGTCATCAACAGACGGCTCTCATGGCTCCCACAGCCACAGAAGTTCAGTGGCAAAGTCCTGAAGTTGTTGGCAAATGTTGTGTGCTGAAGTACGACGGTGACCTGTACCCTGGCGTCATCACAGATACAAGTGAAACACATGTTGAGGTCCGTTGTATGCAGAAGATTGGGGTCAACAGGTTTTTCTGGCCAGCCCGCGAAGACATCCTTTGGTACCTATTTGAGGACATTGTGTGTATCATCCCACCCCCGAAGCCAGTCACAGGTCGTCACATGGAGATTGAGAAAGAAGTCTGGGCCAAACTAGAGAAGGCTTCTTAGTAAAGGTCAGGCAAGTTTGTTTTCATGTATTGCAATTCTAGCTAAAACACAATGGTAGTCAATGCAGAGATCTGAGGACTTAACTAATATCTTCAGCTTTGTTGTCTTACTTACCTTTTGTGCAGGAGCCAGAAATACCCACCCATGGCATGCTGCAGGGGAAGGAGCGAGACACACCCGCCACCCTCTCTATCTCCCCTCTCTCTATCTGTCTCTCCCTCCCTCTCTCTCCCTTTATCTCTCTCCCTCCCTCCCCCCCCCCCTTCCTCTTTCTCTCTCCACTTCCGTATGTGTTCTGCAAAATGAATTGATAATTGATATTGATGATAAAGATTTCTCTACTCTCTACTCCAGTGTTTCTCAACATGGGGTCCGGGGACCACCAGGAGTCCTTGAGGGGGTTCCAGGGGGTCCCAAGGCAAATTGATGAATTGTTAAACTTCAGCATTATTTCATTTACAAGATGTTAACACAATTAGAGAGTGTAGAAGAATGACTGTTCTGATCATAGTTTCTCTGTTATCTCTCTACCTACAATACAGATAGTCATGGGATTCTGGACAAAATCATATCTAACAATAAAAATATTCTCAGATTTGGGTCCGAGACACAAAATCTCATCAAATGGGGGTCCGAGGCCCAAATGCGGACTAAATTAGGGGTCCTTGATATGAAAAAGGTTGAGAATCACTGCTCTACTCTACTCTCTCCTTCACTGTGAAGAAGTACAAGCACATAGCACATCCCTTCAACACAGAAATCTCACACACACACACACGGACACACAACATGCACGCACGGCCATGCACACTCACACACAAAAAAACACACACAAATACATACAAAAACACACACACACACACACACACACACATTCCTGTTACCCAGTGCTCATTCCTGTTACCCAATGTTCATTCCTGTTACTAAATTGTTTTTTTCTAAAAAATAAAGATAAACCACTATTTTTTTCCATCATTTATCCAATTGTTTAATAAATTAAATGATGAAAAATTTGATAAACTTGAGGTTTGGGTTTCCTTTAAAAGGAAAAAATGGCTTTGCATTTTTTAGAAAAATACAACTTGCGTGCATATATAGTGATTTTTTAGTCACAAATATCAATTATTTGAACATGTAACCAACCATTTCTTTAAAATAAACACTTTATTGAGGGGAAAACAAAGGAATTAGTTGACATGCTTTTAAACATGCTTTTTAAATGACACATGAGTTTTGGTAACAGGACTGAGAAAAATGCAACCATCTTCCACTTAGAAACCTTGTAAAAAATGAAATAAAGTTGCCTGAGATTGACCAATACACATTTTGAATAGTTAAATATGTGTGTTATTAGATTCAGTGTTGAAAAAAGATAAAAAATGAAGTTTAATTTGGAAGAGTTACAACAAGCAAATGGCACCCATTCGGCGGAATGGCTCTTTTACAATGAATTACTGTAAAAAATGGGTAAGTGTAAAGTTGACCACTACTACTTGGAGATACTACTCCTCAACACCGAGTGCTGCGGAAACGACTGCCAACGCTCATCTGATACATCAGTAAACACTATAAAGAATTTTTTTTTCCAGTGCAATCTGCCGGGGCTAGAAGGTGCTGTTCTGCCGAGCCAATAAGTAGTGCGTTAAGTAGAGGACAGAAAACACCGTCAGGATGCAGGTCACGCCGACCACAGCGACTGTCAGCAACGTAGACCTAGAATCTGAGGAGAGAGAGAGAGAGAGACACAGGTGAGGGGGGGTAAATAACTACCAGTTTAAACAAAAATCAATTCTGTCTATTTTCAGTGAACCATTCATTCGTGCTTTTCCCTGTTAAAGGTGCTACGTGTAGCATTTTAATCTATAAATCATTACCTAATTTATTTAGAGACATTAGTATAATTACCATAAACAGAAACCAGTCCATCAGTGGTCAGCCTGTCAGCCTCTATCAGTCTCTACTCTGCATCCCCCATTGTTTCTCCACCTGGTGGATCTGGAGGGAATTTTTTTTTTTATATCAAAAGTAAACCAAATCAAGCGGAAACAATCCACTGAGCCAGTCAGATTGTGTAGCCCCTATGACCTTTTAAGTAGGGTGCCCGTGAGCAGCCACTTTTTGCCCCACAATGATCTGTACAAAGTTCGGTACGACTTTAACATACGGCGCTGAAAAAACCTGGTAGCTGTTGGATATTGTAAGAGGAATGCGAGTACCGTCAATAGAACTTGCAGAAGGAGTTTTTAACAATGTTCATCGCAAAAAATCCAGATTCACATTGATATGTGGAACCAAACATGGTGAGCACATGAATGGCTGCCTTCTGAAGGTGGGGAACATTTGCTGCAGTAAGGCAATTGGTGACCCACCTCGCTTTGAAAAAAGTGGCAGAAATGAAGTGAAGCGGTAATGTGTTGTTTGTTGCCAGGCAATAATATAGACTGTCCTCCATGTCACGTGACTGTCAAGTTTCTCTGTCAAGTTTCTCTCTCAACATTGAAATATAGCATGAGCATATAGCAAAAATAGCATGGTGGAAAGTCAGGGTGTTGTGGTCGGGGATGGGGTCATCCACCATCCCCGACCACAACACCCTGACTTTCCACCATACGTTTACCTTCAATGTCGGCGACCGGGGTTCGATTCCTAGCGTTTCCAAAGGACATACAACTGTGAGTCACATTTTAGTTTTTTTAATTTAACCATGACCAAACCATTTTCCTAACCTTAACCAAGTTGTTTTAGTTACCTAACCATAACCATAACCCAAGTTATTTTATTTGCCTAAACTTTACCATAACCTTAACCTTAACCAAACTTGTTTTACTTGCATAAATCTAACCATTAACCAACCTTTGGGACGTAATTCAATTTGTGGCGGAGGAACATTTTCAAATTCGTCGGGTTGGAGGACTTGTTGCCATCTCCTGCCATCGGTAGGGGCGCTAATTAACTAATTAACGCTCCTGTGAGTCGTATTAGAGTGTAGGAACAAATGACCTATGTAGTCGTATGGGTTGGAGGACTTGTTGCAATAATAATATGCAAGGGCTCTGTAATGAACCCCGAGGGATTGTTCTTGTTACAACCTCAGCGTTCTTTACTGAACTCTTCTTAGAGGGTGTAACTACTTACTGTGAGGTCTAGGTAGAACCATTTAGTAAGGGTTCTAGATGAATCCCTCTGAGAGGGTTCTAAGTCTAACCTTCAAAAATGGTTCTACATAAAGGTTCTCCTATGAGGACAAGTCAAAGAACCCTATATGGTTCTAGTTAGTCTAGTTAGTCTAGTTATTTCTAGTGGAGTGTAGATCTGAAACTAAATAAAAACTAAACTAAATCCTAACATTTCTGAAAAATTAAAACTAAATTAAAACTACCAGAGCCACACTGACTAAAACTAAACTGAAATTTAACTGAAAATGTAAAAATATATAAACTAATGAATAATCCAAAACTACTGTATAATAATCCTGGTTCCCAGTCAAAAACAGCACAACCATGTCTAATCAATTCTGTTGAGACGGACAAGTCGTATGTATAGAAACGTGATCAGCTGTTCACAGCCACTGTTGCCTCCAATATGGCCGCCAGAGGGTGTGCTACATCCCCTGGAAGCCCTCTATAAGAAGGTTACGTAAAAACAGACGCTTCAATCTGGGATTTTCCTCCTTGTTTGTACCTGCTGGCACCAGAATGAAATTCCCATGAGGATTGCCTCGTTCGCTGTACACCCGACAGGTGTAGTTGATGTGGAAATCCTCTTCCTTCAGCTCAGAAAACTTCAGCAGGCTCTCCAGCCACACGCCTTTAATCGGACTCTCCTGCCTCCACGACCTGGTGCAGAGGGAGGGATGAGAAAGAGGAAACTTAATACCACAAACTACAGTACTACACTGTGTGAGCCTGGTTCGAGCACGAGTAATTATCCAGAAGTTTGTCTACTGTTCAGCATTCATTTAGTTGTACTTGTCCAGTGCTCATTCGGTCTACACATTCGGTTGGTGAGGAGCCATGGGTTATGTGTTTTCCACAAATTAATTCATAATTAACAAAAAATCCATAATTAACAATGGTGATTATTCAAAAAAGATGATTGCCATTTAGCTGGAAATGATTAAAGGTAAGTGGTTCCTCTCTCCATATGTTCTCACTATTTTGCCTTATCATGTCTGCGCAACAAGTAGAAAGAGGCCAGGTGATGCATAACAGGCTGACATTTATTTACGTGAGGTGCAAGAGTGACAAATAAAGTGTGAAAATTATAAAACGGCACAAAAGAAAACAGAGAAAAGAAAAAAAAGAAAACATTCTGGTCATAGAACATTTTTGTCACTTTTGCACCTCTCTTTGGGATTTCTTCCTTTTTTTTTATCAGTGTGGAGTTGCTGGATTCTTTTTGTCAATGACTTTTGAACCGAGGCACCTGAGACAAACCTTGTATAAGACTTTTCCTGAGAGCGCAGACAGATTTCGCTTGCTCTACACAACAAATAGAGAATAAACAGTGCTGACCGCTGTGCCTCTGCGTGGACTCGGTCAGATGGTCCGCTGAAGATGAAATCATCTCTGGCTATCCAGTAGATGCCAACTAAAGGCGTCCCCACACACGGCACAAACACCAGGCACCGCTTACTGAAACTGGAGCCTACACACACACAAACAGGCATGCAGATAGTTACACACACAGATATACTGTACATGTTCCCATACACATGCACACATACGAACATACACACGCACCAGGCAAATACATGAGAAAGAGGAAGGCCCCCTACCACTGAACATCTCCCTGGCTGCTCATTCATTATAAAAAAGCTCAGGATAATAACACGCAATCTTTGCAATAAACACGTACAATTTTTAAGTTCATAGATATTTTGCTCGAGGAGACTTCTGTACAGCAGATGCTTGGCAACACAGGGACTTGGACTCAAGTCCTGTGGTTGAGAAAAAACAAGTACAGATCCTGTCCACCAGGATTCCACCAGTTGCGGCCCCACTGATCCATCGGAAAATGGACAGAATTATTGACAGAGAGATTTCTGTCCGTTGGGCTGTTTTGGAACGTCAACATGGTGGGAGAGGCAGAAATACAGTAGCCTAGCTTTGCTCATAAGGGAGCTACTTAGAAAGAAAGAAGACGGACACAGACTATACAGTGTAAATTAAATGAGAAACTGACCTGGAAAACCTCCAGTCATCCCAACGCTATACCAGGCTTTCTCCGCTTTATCTTTGTTTTGGTTGTGCCGTGTCTGTTATCGGCACTATTTTTTCAAAAAAAAAAGAAGGAATGACTGATTGTCAACACATGGTGACGAATCCAGAAAAAGTTCAACTGGGTCGAACTTTCTGACCGTCAAAACGGATGGAAATCTGACGGAGACAGACGCATCGTCAGTGCTGTCTGGACAACAGACAGCTCTTATTGAAAATGAATTGAAATGAACGGAGACAGATAGCCACAACGGATCAGTGTCGCCATGGCTAACGTAACGTAAATACCACAGGTAATAACGTTACCTGCCGTCAAAGTTGGTAGGGGGGCAGAAGAGGTGGATGTCTGTAAATTAACGGCGGAGAGTGTGTGGGAGCAATGGTCAGCTAGCGCGACACGGTTATCGGTTAAATCACCTATTCCACAAACGTCAATACCACAGGTAATAACGTTACCTACCGTTAAGGTTTGCAGGACAGCAGACGACGTGGATGTCTGTAAATCGGCGGGTAAATCAGCGAAGAGTGGACCTCACTGTGTGAGTCAATAGCTGCGTTTACATGGAGCCTTTTAATCCGAATAGTATCCGAATCAGAATAAAAACGCCTCATATAAACGCCTCAATCAGAATAAACTGGCCCAATCCGAATGAAATTTAATTGTTTGAGAGGGCTGTTTACCCCTTTCATAATCCAGTCGATGGATAAAATTTCGTCATGTAAACACTCATTCCAATCATTTTCTTTATCTCGCCTCTTTCTGCACATGCTCGCGCATTTAATGTAAGTAACGTCAATTACGTTGCCCTTTTTTAACGGGAGGATTCGAATGGATGTGCTTGTTATTAACCCCGGGGCGCTCAGGCTTGATGTAGGCAGTGCAGCCCGTTTTTATATCAAGTCCTGACTCCGCCTCTCCGGGCCAGTTTCGCTTTACAGCGGTGAAAATTACAAATGGACCCAATCATTGCGGGGGCAAAACAAAACATCTTTTTCTGACACTTATGGAGTCGTATGTTTTGATAAAACTGTTGTTTCATCAGAAAGAACAGCAGTAAATAAATAACCGATGCAGGTGCATCTTTTAAAAACGTAAGCCCCTGTTAGTGCTGGATTCGGTGTTTTGCGCATGTCAGAAACTTTTATTCTGAATACATACCGTGGAGCATGTAAACGCACATGATAATGCGACCGTTATATTTAGCGCTCATGTAAACACTTGCGTGCGTTGCGCAATCTTCCTTTCATTCAGAATGAAAAAAAAAGTCTCATGTAACCGCAGCTAGTATGGCATTTATCAGTGTGTGGGACTGAATGTGTTATAGACGAGAGGCCAACTCTTAGTCAAACACGCCCTCTGGAGGCCATCTCACGAGGTGCATCATCTAACGAAGCGACAGATGTTTGACTGACTGCCTGAATTTAGTTCCTGATGCCCTCGGCTGTGCCATGGGAAAAACACTGTAACACCCAACAATAAACATTACAAACAATAAACATTGCAAAAAAAAAATCTAAAAATACAACTTTATAGCTGGCGACTCACCCCTCTCTGCCTTGATGATTTCATTGAACGGCTCGTGAATTTGGGGAGTCAGAAAGTAGTCCTCTGAAAAGACAGTGACCATGAAATACATGAGCGACACACAGTGACATGACAACAAAGGTTTGCTCGTATCACTTTTCTTTCATATTGTTTTTTCTTGAGATGGTCTAATCTCTCTAATATCACAAAATGCCACCAAAGAGTTTGTAGGTTTGTGAAAATTCAGTTATCCCTCGCGGCCACTTGAGGCCGCCAACGTGCAAAGTAGTTTTAATTTATCACTATTACTATTTATTATTATACATTTATTATGTATTATTATTATTCTCTCCTTAGCTCTTATTTCCTTCCCCAGCACCGCTCTATCACAGTAGATCTCAAACTTTTTGGCTTGTGAACCCTTAAACGAAGCAATGCGTACTCCTGACCCCCATCACAAGCTGCATATGCCATATCATTTTTTTTTTGTTAAAAGTGATAATAAGTTTGTATAGTAGAATTATGTTTTTGTTCCTATCCCATAAATCTTCTTGTGGCCCCCAAAATTACCTCGCGACCCCCTGAGGGGTCCCAACCCCCAGGTTGAGAAAAACTCTATCATAAATGATCACTCTAGGGTCACAGGAATATTTTACATGTATTGTCTTGGTGCTGTGACCTCTGACCTTTGCCCACCTCACTACTGGTTGCTAGAATGTTGCTGATCTAGAAAATTAAAGTGGATTCTACTGTTGCACTCACTGTATTCTGTTATCTGGATAACAGTAGTGCTGAAACGATTAGGTGATTCATTGATTAGACAGAAAATTAATCAGCTACAATTTTGCTACTCGATTAATTGTTTTAGTTATTTATCAAGTAAAAATAGCAAACATTTGCTGGTTACAGCTTCACAAATGCTGCTTTTCTTTGTTTCATATCATTATTAAATGAATACTTTGGGTTTTTTGGCTGCTGGTTTTGAGAATTACTTTGCTCTGGTAACAGTGATGGGCATTTGTCATTATTTTTGATATTTTAGAGACTAAATGATTAATTGATTAATTGAAAAAACAATCAATAGATTCATCAATAATGAAAATAATTGTTAACTGCAGCCCTTGATAACAGTATCAGCTGTGATGCATCCTGCCTTACATAATAAGTAGTTTATAAGTTTGATGTAGTCGTACACAATTTCCCATGTCTGACTGTATCCAAGTGTGTGACTCCGTTCTGACCTTTGACTCCTGTAATTTTGTTTGAGAACAACCGCTCTACCATACATGATCATTCTAGGTTCATGGGAATATTTTAATATCTGTTGTCTGGGTGCTGTGACCTCTGACCTTTGCCCTCCTCACTATTGGTTCCTGTATCGTTGGTAATCTAGAAAATGAAAGCTGAATCTACTGTTGCACTCACTGCATGTTTCTGTGGATAACAGAAACAGCTAAATGCCTCAAGTGTCAAAACTGAAATGTTTGTGTGCCTTCATATCGTTAGGATTGATTTGATGTAATCCTACAGTGTGTAACTCTGTTCTGACCTTTGACCCATGCTTCGATGGTCTCGGAGACAGAGCCCGTGACCCCGCCCAGGGTAAAGTTGAGCGTGCACGTGTAGGAGCCATTGTCCAGAGTCGTCACCCCATCGAGCTTCAGTTTGGTCTTGGACCAGTAGGTGAACCTGCCACTTCCGTCCTCTATGGGTTCACAGCCCTGAAGAGTCAAAGTTCAAGAGGTAATCTGTTTTTTTATAATGATGGTGACTAGAGGGAAAGTTCAGGATTTTTAGAGGCCTTCCTTATTTAAAAGAAACCAAGTCTCTTTTTAGGATGCAAGGGCTGCCAGGGTTAGGGGTTTGGGTCACACTTGATAAAAATATATGAATGGTACTTTTTGGGGTTTTGGAAATCTATCAAATGACAATATAGAAGCAGATAGAAACCAGTTCAAATTCCAGTTTGGCTGCTGGTTAGAGCTAGGCAAAGGAAGTGAATGAGAAACATTCTCACTTTCCTCAGCAACTACTTTCAAGGTGCTCATATATATAAATGTCAGTTCTGCTCCTCCTTGCTCTAACTCAACAGTGATCCAACCTATATCCAGTTCATGAAGCTTCTCCACTGTCTGTTCTAAACAGCCGGTGTCTGGTAGCTCTTTCCTGGGAAAAATCCTCTGCCACACAGGAAGTGATGCGTTTTACATTTCCAGTTTGTTTGGAATCAACAGAAGAAGCAGAACTGGGTAGCCAGCATGAGCAAGGATAGCCACCATGGCTGAACAGACAAAGAAAAGAGAAACTCAAACTGCATTGACAGAAAATGCAAGCTCCACCCACACTGTTTGATTGACAGGTGATCTGTGGCAAGTGCAGTGCAGAAACACCACAGTGAGGCTGAGCAACAAAGATGAGACTAAATAACAGGATTATCACTTTAAGCACAGAATAAACTGTTTTTTACATTAGCTGCTAAATCTGCACATTTTAGTGAACATTATTAGTATATAGTCTTTACATATATATTTTTATTTCCTATTTTGTATTTCTCTTTTTATTATTTTTATTCTAGTACTGTACTTTTGGTTGTTTAGGTTGTTCGTCCTAAGCATTTCATTGTACAGATAACCCTGTACAATGAACTAACTTGAACTTGAATAAACTACATAAATGACTACGTTGTATGTCAGTACTCAACACTTTCCTGTAACTCACCTTGTACCACTTGAGGGAGAAAGGGACAGAGTAGTTGTCCAGTTTCTTCATGTAGTCCTTCAGCGGGCAGGACAGACCGTCGGTCATTCCATTCGTCAGCGCCTGAAGACCTTTCCTCGGCCGGCTGCACTCTCCAGCCAGCGGCTCATCCACCACCAGCATGGTGGCCTGTCTGTAGCACTGAGAGGCAGTCCTGGTCAAGATAGAGGAGGAAATGGTCGATGTTTTCATTCAATAATCCCTTAATAGTTAGTATGTTTACAGCTGCACTGGGCAACATCGTATATTTGCGGCACCAAATGGCACTGAGAGGAAACTGTTTCTTCAACACCCAGAAATCCTGTGCAGTGAGGTCAGTAAACGTCACACAGCAGCTCATGTTTACCGTGATGCTTTCTACCAAAGGAAACCAAAGAGACGAGAGGAAAAGATCTAACGTTGGTGAGTCGAGCTTTCTCTGCTGCTGTTTAGGAGACAGTTTGGATTTCACTCTGAAGTTTATTCGTCACTTTCAGTGGATGGAGAAGTGACCAAACCTGATACCAGAATGTTATTTGGGCAAATATGGCAAATCCACAGTGTCTCAATTAGTGAGAATGGGACGCTCTTCTCTGTTGCAGCCAGACTTTGTGATTTAACCTGATGAGACAACTGTATTTTTACATAAAAACCTTATTAAGTGCAGCTTGAATTTTAACAGGTTTGATTTTGTCTATAAGGATATAAGGATGCACATGAATCAACACACTGCTAATGTGCCACTGCAAGACTACTTACTGACACTAAATTCAGTTCAATACAACAAAAAAGGAAGAGCACATGCACTAGAGGCTTCGTCACTACATGTGCGAATTAAAGAACAATTCATAATTGTAAAAATAGTTGATAAATAGTACATAGTAATAAATAAAGATGGGTCTCAGCTTTCTGGTTCAGTGTTGTGTCTTTTAATGTATAATGTTAAACTCAGTATAAACTCAAAAAGGATCAGTACAGTATACAGTAAATAAAGAATTCTAAATTCTTCAATTCTGGAGGAAGAAAAACCACTTGAGGTTGTCTCCTACACAATTCTTGCTTTATTGTGTATTTTCACTGTTGATTTTAATATGTGCTAATAATAAAAAAAAATCATCTTTAAATGTCTCAAGGACTTGAGTTACCTACTGTCCTTTAAAAAGCTACATAACGTGTTTTATGCTCTCATTTCGTAAGAGTAGTTGTCTTTTTCCCACGGCACAGCCAAGGGCATCAGGAGCCAAAGCCAGGTCAGAGAGTCAGTCAAACATCTGTTGCTTTGTGAGATGGCCTCTAGGGGGCGTCTTTGACTAAGAGCTGGCCTCTCACCTATCGGCTAAATGCCACATTGAGTCCCACACAGTGAGCCCCACTCTCCGCAGATTTACAGAGATCCACGTCTTCTGCTGTCCTACAAACCTTAATGGTAGGTAATGTTATTACCTGTGGTATTTAAGTTACGTTAGTGGAATTCAACACGCGCTGTGGGCCTGTACAGGACTTGTTTACTTTGTAATGCTTGATACCTCATTTTGGAACAACACTCTTTCCATTGACACACACATTCACACACACACACCGGACACACTGTCCAGTTTGTGACTGTACCTCAGGATGGTCACATATTCCCCAGTGTCCTCCAGCTGCACCCTGAGGACCCAGAGCGTCTCTCCCCGCAGCAGGAAGTGTCCCGGCCGGTCGCTCAGCTCCCGGCCCGTCCGCGGGTCGTACCAGGAGATGTTGTACGGCTCAGTGGTGAAGTTGAAGACGTCCGGAGACACCAGCGCGCTGTTCAGCATGACCACATCCCCTGGCACCGAGAAGACCCGTCCAAACTGCAGCCGGTAATCAGTGCAGTTCTCTGCTCAGAGGGGAGGAGATGTTTTTTCAGCATTTTATCAGTTAATCTTATTAAATGAGGTCTGTGGTCTAATGCGGATCCATTTGGAGGTGGGGTCCTTCATATGAAGTTAAGTTTTATTTATTTATAGCCCAATATCACACAAAAGGGCTTCACAAAACAAAAAGGTAAAAGCAATGGTCAAAACAAATACAATAAAATGTACAATCAATTAATAAGAAAGTCGAAACAATAAAAGTAATTCAAACAGTAAAATGCAGCCTAGTTAAAACATCATATCAGACAATAACATCATATCAGTGGGACACATGACCAACTACACATGGTTATATATACATTTTAAGCTTGCTTTTAAAAGATTCCACAGAGTCAGCATCTCTTGTCACTACTGGCAGACTGTTCCATAGAGATGGTGCTCGGTAGGAGAAAGCCCTTCTGCTTGCTGCTTTTTTTTTTATCCTTGGAATAGACAGGAGATCTGCATCCTGAGATCGCAGAGCCCTTGATGGTAAGTATGAGGTAACAAGAGCTGACAAGTAATGTGGTGCAAGCCCTTGAACTATTTTATACGTTAATAAAAGTACTTTAAAATCAGCTGTAGCTTGGACTGGTAGCTAGTGCAAGGAGGCCAGAATGCGGGTTATGTGATCATACTTCCTGGTCTCGGTTAGTAGTCTTGTGTCAGCATTTTGAACAAGCTGCAGTTTGCTAATATTACATTTGGGTAAGCCAGAAAACAGAGCATTACAATAATCAAGTCTAGAAGAGACAAAAGCATGGATGAGTGTCTCAGCATCTGGCATGGAGAGAATGGGACGTATTTTTTATATATTCCACAGGTGATAAAAGCCGTATTTTGTAATACTGTTAATGTGTGTTTCAAATGAAAGGTCGGGATTGAACATAACACCAAGATTCTTAATGAAGGGACTCTGAGTTACTCTGGAACCATCAAAATTAAGACAGAAATCATTATACAGAGGTCTCAGTTTTGATCTGAATGATCATCTCTGTCTTATCAGGATTGAAGAGAAGGAAATTTGATGTCATCCAGCCTTTGAGCTTTGCTGCTGTTCATATGAGTTGAGAAAATAGTGTGTCTCACCCTGCAGTGTTGACGAACCTCCAGACAGCCTGAGGACCAACAACAAGCCTGCCAGCACTGGAATCAGGCACATGACTGAAAAACACACACACACACACAGTGGTTGAGTGAACTGATACAACAACACAACACACACAGTGACATGGGAGGACATGCTACAGAGAGTCATGACAAGCAGCTGACAGATAAAGGTTATAAAACAAAGATGTTAGGGCCCGACAGGTCTGATCTGTACCACAGATAAACACCGATAATAATAATAGTAATAAATATGTTATTTAGGCAGGGAATAAAATATGTAAAAAAGAAAAAAAATGTCTAAAGAGAGAACATTTGAACCAAAGAGACAGTGGCCAGTTTGTAATAAGAATGTATACCTTGTTATAAAATAATATGCATATATTATTTCAATTAGTTTTAATTTACTTTCAAAGGTTAGGTGACATACAATTGCTCTATGCAGGGTTTCCGTTAGCCGGTATATGCCGGCTTTTTTTGGCTGGTAAAATGTGCAGTTGTCCGACAAATAAAAATCTGGTTGGCCAAACTGTCCAGCAGAAAATGACAAATATCAATAGCCTAATTAAATTATATCGCGTGACCTAAATTTGTTGCTGGCACCATGGTTAGCATTGCATTTGTACAGACATTTCTCCACTGAATAAATCCTGGTTCTGCTTTTTTACTAAGTGGGGAGATTGGTCAGTACCAGGATAACTAGCCCTGCTTTTTACCAGCATGTCATCTACAAACAGAATTTGTATTTTTAGCTTTATGTCGGTACAAATTCTCTGTGTAAAGACAGCTCCAAAAAGGACAACAATGACCATAAGATTACTCCAAACAGCATAATCCCAGTGCTCTGAAGTGAAACCGTTGCACTGAGTCCAGAAGTCCAATATTTACTTCATTATCTCCTACATTTTACCCACTTCTACATCGCCACACAGTCACAACTGTAGCAAGCCGATGCTGCCTTCAAATGCTGTCAGAAATATTGCAATTGCAGGTCGCGCTTAAACGACCCAATAAAATGGTAAATACAAAGTTGAATTTTATATGATAGCCAAGATGCCAAGATGTGGCATTCTCATTCTTTGTTGAACATTTAGGTGTCACGTATATACAACAATTTTTAGCCAACTATTTATTATTAAAATATAAGTTACAAAGCTGATGGGAATATTCTCGTCTTCATTCTACTGTGGTAGCACAAAGTAGCCAAGCTTTATTTCTGAAATAGTCAGCAAAAACAGCTACTATTATGTCGGAGTCCATTTTGTAATTCTCAAATAAAAATAGGCTACTTGAATACACAATGAGTTGTAATTGCGATTGTCAAATTCGAAATTACGATCTTATGAGGAGCGCCTGAAGGCAGCAAGACGTGATTCTTTTAGTAGCTCTACCTGTGGAAGTTATTTTTTCTTTTAGAAAAATACTACCTTAATATCAATTAATGACCTAAAGGATGACTGTGGACCTGGACCAGATGGCATTGAGACTAAATTTATTAAACTAGCTGCTCATATTTTGATGTATCCATTATGTGACTTATTTAACCCGTCTTTTTCAACTTGAGCACTCCCTAAGTTCCATTTGGAAATGTGCTAGTTACTCCACTTCATAGGGGAGGTGACCCCCATGATATTAACAATTACCGTCCAATTTCTATGATCAGCTCTGTAGTTAAAATCTTTGAGAAACTAATTTTCAATCAATTATCACTCTATGTTGATGATTTCAGCATTTTATCTCCATGCCAGTCTGGCTTCAGACCTAATTATTCATCAACTACAGCTCTTTTAAAATTTACAAATGATGTGTTTTCAGCTTCAGAGAGTGGTAAACTCACTGCTGCAATTCTTCTTGATTTAACCATCGTTGATCACTATTTACTTCTTGATAAACTTTATGTCATTGGTGTCTCTCAGAAAACTCTACTTTGGTTTAACTCATATCTTCATCATAGATGCCAGTGTGTCAGTTTCAATGGAAGCCAATCCGATTAACCGTTGAGAAGGGAGTACCACAAGGTTCATCTTGAGGACATTCCTTTTCTCTATTTTTATTAATGATCTTCCTAAAATTTGTTCTGACTGTCAAGTACAATTATACGCTGATGACACTGTAATTTATACATCTAGTGTTAACAGAAATGAAATTGAAAGATCCCTACAACTTGAATTTGCCTCTGTTCAGAAGTGGTTCTCATCCAACAAACTATTGCTGAACAAAAATAAGTCATGTAGTATGTTGTTTGGTACCAGACAAGGTCTTGGTGACTCAAGACCTTGACTCAAGACCAGATTTGACCATTTGTTTCAATGATGGAACATCCCTTGTAAAAGTGGTTACTTTTAACTACCTGGGCCTCTGGATTGATCCAGTACTTTCTTTTAAACCACATATTGAGACCATTATAAACAAAATAAGTTGCAACCTGAGTATATATCATTCCATAAATTGTTTTACTACTTTTTTCAGATGAGAAAAATAATTGTGACACAATTGTTATTGCCTATACTGGATTATGCTGACATTGTTTACCAGAACACCTTCGAAACACATCTTCAACCCCTCAATGTTTTTTACAATAGTCTCTGCAGATTTATCTTAAGGTGTCCCTATCGAACTCTCTGCTCCATGTACGAAACACTGAACTGGTTACCCCTCAATGCTAGAAGACATTAACATTGGCTCCAATGGATTTTCAAATGTATCCATTTCAATTATCCTTCTTACCTAAAATGTTGTATTGTATTGTATGTTTTGTGTTGGACCCCCTCGAAAACGAGATGGTTCATCTCAAGGGTCTCTCACTCGCTCTCTCTCTCTCTCTCTCTCTCCTCTACTCTGCATTCTCCATTGTTTCTCCACCTGCTGGTGGACTGGCACAAAACAGGAAGAGGTTCTGTTCTTCCAGAGCAAACGGAGCTAAAGCTTTTAGAGTTTCTGGCAGCAGATGGTGGAAGGAGGGAAAGAAAGATGGAAAAATCACTTCCAACATGTTGATCCTCTTCTGGGAGAGGGAGGGGGGCACGAAGCACAGTTTACGGTAATTGGGTGTGTTGGCCTAAAAATCTGCTCAGCCACATGATCCTTGTCCATCTGGTTGTGGGGCTGCAGTTGCGAAATAGTAATGAAAACAGATCACAGGTCCAAGGCCATGGAGTCTGGCTGCATGTGTGACGGGGTCAGTGCTATGGGTTCATGCATGTTTTAATTACTTTTTGCATGTTTTGGATTGTATGTCTTTTATTGTTTTGCTGTGGTTTTTTAATGATTCTTGTAATCAGTTTTATTGGATTGCTGTGTTTTTATGGTTTTGCTTGTTATCGCATGCGGAAGTGTTTTTTCCTGACTGCCCTGAAGCACACAGGCACAGACCAACCCAGAAAACAATCAGCGAATTGGCAACAGGTGTGGAGCGCTGGTGAATTGGAAAACGGCAGAGATTAAAAGAGAGGAAGGAGCGAGCAGGGGAAGCGAAAAAGAACTGCAAGGCGTCCCCCGCTGAACCCGCAGCTCAGAAGACGAGCCACCAGCCCAGCGAACGAGCCACCAGACCAGCAGACGAGCCACCCTGGTAGCCCGAAGTGCAGTAGCCCGTGTCCGTTCGGCGTGAATACTCCAGCCTGGGTCGGTAGCGTAACGTTGCCGCCCAGGAAAACCATGAGTAGTTGTTACCAGTATTTTGCGGCGGACACCGAGAGGGCCGGCTGTGGGGCCGGGCAAGTAGGTGGTGTGCTAGAGTTGTGTCTGGAGGATACTGGCGGTGTTATCTGTTGCAGGACCCCGAACGAGTGGAGCCCCGGAGAGGAGACCGCGGCGGGACCCCGAACGAGTGGAGCCCCGGAGAGGAGACCGCGGCGGCCATAGCTGTTGGCGTGGGGAGGAAGACAGACCGCTGAGGGCTTCGTGGCTGCCGACATTCATCGTGTGCTGGCATTCGTGTGGACTGGTGATCCCTTCGACGGCGAGACACTGACTGAATGGACTGATAAGGGGGATGTTTTAGCGTGCTTTTATTTTTTAGACTCTAGGATCCCTAAACATTTTTATCTTTTTACATTTGTTTTATCATAATAAACCCTTTTAATTAGTTACCTCTGTGTTGTGGTTTTAACTCTGCTCACCCCTGATTTTAAAAGAACCTGTGTAGCCGTTTTTAATGGAGTCCTAGGCTCCTTCCAATTCCTAGGTGGCGTTGTCGGCATTTTAATCCTTTTTACGTTCTTAATATTTATTTTAACCATTGACTTGGCCTAGCCACGGCACACATGAACAACATATAGAGCAGCTCAAGACCATATAAACAGTCAGTCAGTCAGTCGGCCACCTGTCGCTTCGTGAGATGATGCGCTTCGTCAGATGGCCTCAAGAGGGCGTCATTGACTTTGAGATGCAGTGTTTCACAAAATCATAAAAACGTGAGGCACAAAATCAAGTTGGTCAGTGTATAGAAATTGATCTAAATTGATCTCTGATGTGCGCATCATGTCATGTCTGTCATGTGGAGATGCACAGCAGCAGACCAGCAGCATTGTACACAAGTCTGCCGGCGTGAAAACAAAAGTGAAACTTAACATTCCACAATCTGCTCCAAACTCGCCAGTGTAACTCGTCTTCTGCTGCCCTACAAACCTTAACGGTAGATAATGTTATTACCTTGTGGTATTTAAGTAACGTTATGGAACTAAGTAATTGAACCATGTCGCAGTGCTTCAGTGCATAGAATTGAACACACACGCTGTGTAGGACTTTTTTTTTGTGTTTCTAAATGTTGAAGAGACATGGTTAATTTCTGTCTGTTTGTGACTGGGAAGTGATCATTTCATCACTGATCCATCTGATTGATTTAGTGTTTAGATTATGTCAGCTTGTCAGCTAGCTAACCATAGTATACCTGATTTTAGCCCTTCCCATAATGCTTTGCTTTACCAGTTGTTCCAGTCAATACACTGCCTGCCGACTGCCGTTCAGTCGTACTGAAGAGAGTGTAATACTGTTGTAACTTAATAAAGTGACTATAAACAACTAAATCAGTGTTAGTATTACTTGCATTGGACATTTCCAACTCGTCAGTGGAACACCAACTACTGTTAGTGAAGAAGATCAGCCGAAGCTTATTTCGGGTTACTTGATATATTTGGTCACAGTTAGCTAGGTTAGCTAGGGAGCCAGCCAATGCTAGTTAGCTGCATTTTAATATAATTCATGCTTTTAACATCAAGAGCAGCTTGATTAAGGCAGGTGAAAAGGGAATTACAGTAATCTAATCGTGAGAAAATTAAGTTATGAAATAGGAGTGAACTCAGACAGTAATGCAGGACAATTTCCTGGGACAGGGCACAGGACACCAGTTGACCTGAGACCATTCATCTTTCCAACAAAGAAAGATAAAACATTTTCACAGTCATCAGTTGACAATGCAGGGACCGCGGGAAGGGCTGAATTCACAAGCTGGTTAATGGTACTGAATAAGAGCCTGGGGTTATGTTTGTTATTGCTGATTAAGCCAGAGAAATAGGTGGCTCTCTGGAGTTTTTTCTGCTTGCCTCCTGTGTGTTAAATGAGCCTGGGTTCATGGCGTTTGGTCCCAGATGTCCCTGAACAGAGTAAATAACCATGTGGAGCAGGCAGGACAGCAGGGAGGAGGGGTTACTGCACATTACAGACAGAAACACACAGTGATGTTGGTGACTGATCGAAAGACAGCTGTAATTTGATCCCAGCTCTTAGTTACTACGGTTCAAAACACTGAAAACTCACCGTCTGATGCTCTCGTATCCCCACAGCCTCCTCAGGTTACAAAAAAAACACTGTAGAAATGTCTTGGTTTAGTTTTTTCCCTTCTGCTTGAAGCTCAGAAATGCAGTTCCCAGCTCTGACTTCCTCTTCTGTGGAGGCTTCAGCACATGTTGCAATTTCCTTTGGCAGGGATCTTTTGAAAGCCGGCGTGTGTCCCAATATATTGAGCAATAACTGGGAGGAGAGCAGCATGGATCTGCTGTTCAGATGATTCACATCATAAAAAGACTCCATAAAAGCTGTTGGGTTTTTTTAATGGGAATAAATTCATTAATTTACAGTATGATCTGTGATCTCTGTCCCACCCTGTAAAGCCAAGTTAATCATTTTCAGCAGTAATTAATCCCATTCTGTCCACAAAAGCTCTCCTCAATACTTCTGTTTATATATCATGTCATTGGAGACAGAAAGGCAAAAAGAGACTACATTTTGTTTGTTACAGTGAAGCTGAGCAGCTTCACTGTAACAAACAACATTATAATATCCCTATAATATTCCCATAGGAACTTATAGTGTGTCTGTGCTACTCAATAATGATTCCACAGTGACCATATTGGACTTTAAGGTACTTTTTAATCTTCTATAAAATTCCTACAGGGACTTGCAGTGTGTCTGGTACTCAATAGTGAGTTTATTGTATTTTATGGTATTTTTTGTACCTGCTATTATTACTACAGGAATTTCTGTGGTATAATTTGTCCTACTGTAGCTGATACATTAAGGTCTTTCTGTGATGTGTACACTATCCTTCTAAAATTTAATATACATTTACTGTGGCTCTTTTTTTCTTTTCTTTTAAATAAGGGCAGATTTAAATCAATGTGTGAATGTGCTGCCAAGCAGATTTGCAAATGAATTGAACCTGTGTTGACAAGATGCTTTTACCCTTGGGAAAATGTATTGCATAAAAAAAAAACATTATACAAAAACTATACATCTTCTTACAGAGTCTTACGGAGTGTTTGATTGGATTGTGGGATGGTTTAAAAAAAAAAAAGCACAATAAACATAAAATGTGTGTACAGATGTAGCCATTGTAGAAGCCTTTACTGATTTGTGTTGGAAGTTAAAAGCAATGGACTGGGAGAGTGGATTTAGAGACATTTGCCTGCATTAGCTTAGTGTTGTAACACCAAAGTTTGGTCTCAAAATTGTTAAAATCTTCTATATACATTCAAGAAATAATTTTCTGCAGTACTAATGCAGGATAGATGCATGAAGGGAGACTTCTACAATGGCTGCCACTGTTTAAATGTACCAAATATACATAATTACCACCCTGCCACATACAGTATAAATCATCAATAATAAAAGATCTTCGAGTAATGCTCAAGGCCGAGGATGAAGCAATAGAAGACAGTGGGCAAAATCACAGTATGTTGCTCTAGTTGAACCCCACTACCAACTTACAAACTACTTGGAGATGCTGCTCCTCAACACCAAGTTCTGCAGAAACTATATCAGTAAACACTAAAAGAGTTTTTTTTTTCCCAGTGCAATCTGCCGGGGCTAGAAGGTGCTGTTCTGTCGAGCCAGGAAATAGTCCGTTTTTGTTTTGGGTTTGAGGAGGACGTACAGGAAGACAGAAAGCACCGTCAGGACGCAGGACAGGGAGACCACAGCGACTGTCAGCCACGTAAACATGGAGTCTGAGGAGAGAGAGAGAGAGACAGGTGAGGGGGGGCAAACAACTAGCAGTATAAACCTGCCTGTCATCAGCCTGTCAGCCTCTATCGGCCTCTACTCTGCATCCTCCATTGTTTCTCCACCTGGTGGATCTGGAGGGAAATCTGCTGGATCGCTTTATGGCACAAAACAGGAAGAGGTTCTGTTCTTCCAGAGCAAACGGAGCTAAAGCTGAAAGAGTTTCTGGCAGCAGATGGTGGAAGGAGGGAAAGGAAGATGGAGAAATCACTTCCAACATGTTGATCCTCTTCAGGGAGGGGGCGGGCGGGCAGGGAGCATCAGGGCTTATGGGAAATGTAGTCTTAATGTGGAGAAACACTAGAACTAACAATACTACTGCTGTGAGATAGAGGAGACCAATCATCGCATGCTCTCATTGGTTTATGATAATTATACCAAGGAATCACAATTAATTTGACAATGATGTAGTGAGTAAAAATGCTACACATAGGGCCAGTTTTATACCAGCTAGTCTGATGTGTGCTATGAATTTGCCTCATAAAGATTTATGTCTCACACACACACACACACACACACACACACACACACACATAGACACCCCACTGTGACAACTCACCCTCTAGTCGCAGCTGTGCGACAACTTCCTGTCTCCCTCCCTGGTTCTGAGTAACACACTTCAGCTCCGTCTTCGTGTCCTCTTCTGTCATCGCTATGACAACCAGCCTCGACTCAACCTGGCAACCTCCTTCCACCCTGGTTACCCTGGCAACAGAGAGACAGGCATGGCCATCTGTTTACATGGGATCACTGGGGCGGGTCGAGACATCGGAAATCAGCACCCAACCTTCTGTTTTTATTAGCCTAAGCCTTAGACTGGTCTTAGATTCTCAGGTTGGACTAGGCTTATTACGACTTAAATGTTACGACAGACTTATTTTGAGGAAGGAATGTTAGCCACCGCCCCCCCTGGCTAATCTTGAACTTTGTTGTTATGGTAACAAGTCGGCCTAACTGTCAGAGTGGGAAGTTTAAATACTGAAGCTGTTTCATTAAGGATGGCAAATCTTTGGTTTATGGAGAGAGCCTGAAGACGAGAGAGAGTCTTTAGAGACAGAAACAACCATTAGAGATCTACAACAATCAAGTAGTAGGGACAGGTAAATATAAGTGTCTATAGCAAGTTTGACTTAAGGTCATATTTAAGTCTAAGACTAGGCCTATCTTTATACAGCTGGTGTCTGGTATCAACAGTGGTGGGAAATCTTCTTGGTGCAAAGGAAGTGACAAACAAAATCCAAAAGAACAAAACTGTCTCCTAAAAAACAGTGAGTGAGCGCTCCATCCACAGAGAGCTTCACCATCTCTATCTCCCCACACACTGAAAAGAAGACACTTAGATCCAGTTCAGTTCACATTATGATTTCTGGGTAATGAAGTCCTTCAACCTTTCAAAAGAATCAAACAGTTACCTCTCGCTGCCACTTGGGGCCGCCAAAGTGCGAAGTTGCCTTGTGCAGCTTTAAAGTACCTAACTAAATTTGATCTTCAGGTTTCTCAGCATAAAGGAATTATTCAGAGAAACAGGGAATATTCATTAATAAATTAGCAATTACCTCCTTCCGCCCTGCAGAGCCCGCCCATCGAGGTAAGAGGACTCCACTGATTGGCCGTTCACCAGCCATGTGACCAGTGTGGAGTCGGCTGAGTGGCAGCCGGTGAGCACCTTGCAGAACAGCTCCAGTCCTGAGCCTGAATGTGGACAGGTAAAGGGCAGAGGTGAAAGGACAGCAGATATTTTTTGATTTGATTTGATTTTTTGGATCATTTAAAAAAAAAAAAAAACAAGTTACAAAACAAGACGTTTCTATATCCATGCAATTCCTTTTTACAGACTTGCTTATATGTGATGTTGTCTTTTTATCTTCTTTTTATGTTATTTTATCCTTAGTATATTATTATTAGTATTTATTTTGTTTTTTATTTTACAGTTATCCTGGCATTGATCTGAATGTTGCTCTTCCTCTGTCCTCTTCATTTATTTCCTGTCTAACTGTTCCATTGCTATTTTAAATTAATTTTGAGTATACTGCTTTTATTTTGACTGTCAAAGCCCTTAGCCCTTAACCTCCCAGATGATATTAGACAAGCCCCGACTCTGACCACTTTTAAGTCAAAGGTAAAAACTTTCTTATTTTACACTGCCTACTCTACCCTGTAATGGCTAAAAACTTATCTTTTCAGCTTAGCTTTTAAATAACCTTAATTTTAACTGTTTCTGTTCAGGATCCCAATAGAGCTGACACGGGCAAGTACGAATTTTCATTCGTCTTGTCCAGGTAATGCTTACTTGCGCATGAGAGAACACTATATGTGGGGGGGACAGAGCTTTACCCTGTATGATCCTCATCCATTTGTGGATGGTGAGGTTTTTGACCAAGAGGAGAATCTATGATTCTCGTCTGCCTTAGGCAGTGAGATCTGACGTAAATATCAGATCAAGAGTAGAATCAGGAAGGACAGGGGAAAAGAAAATTACAGAAAAACATATGGGTTCACTCACAATGTGCATCTAAAAGTGGGAGTATTTGTTGTGTTCTTTTATCTTTCTATCTCATTTGATTTGAACTGCACTAGTTTACTTTTTAAGTCTTTTATCTTTTGTATCTCTTGTCTGTAGTTTTGCACTTTTTAATTGTAAATCTTTAACCTTTACTGTATTTTTATCACTCTGTAAAGCACTTTGAATTGCCCCAGTGTATGAAATGTGCTATACACATAAAGCTGCCTTGCCTTGCCTTGCCTTAGTAAAGCACTGTTTTTAAAGGCTGTATAAATAAAGTTATTATTCTTATTGTTATTATTATTATTATCTATCCATCTGCTTCCATCTTTCCAGAGGTGGATAGATAGCTTTCCATCTATTTGAAGTTAGAAACCCAATCACAAGCCTTTTTATCCAGGTATGAAGTATAATATTTAGTTTTTCCACATATGTAGTATTAGAAACAATATATTAAGATAATTTTTCTCACCATGAGCGCTCTCGAAGATGGATCCATTTAATGGAGAGACGATCACAGGCGGCTGAATTATTGGAGCTAAAACATAAACAAAAATACATTTAACCAATACTGGACATACAAAGAACATTAATCAGCATTTAGAATAGAAATGTATCATTTTTGTTTCTGCTGTTCCTTTATTGATGTATTGTTAATCAGATGACATTAGAGTGGAACTTACTGTCTGCAGTGCTGAGCAGGCTGGGGTCAGAGGTCATGGAGAGGTCAGTGGCAGGACTGGAGGTCAGGAACCGAGGGTCTGGAACTGGAACTGGACACACACACACACAAACAACTATTAGCATGATTGCAGCAATGATTCATTTCACACATTTAACAATAATAATAATGGGAAGAAGAAGAAGAAGAAGAAGAAGAAGAAGGAGGAGGAATAATATACCAATCAAATAAATAATTAACATATTATTAAATAATAATTAAACTTCATTTATATAGTACTTTTCAAAACAGAAAGTGCTTAACAAACCCATAAAAACAGCAATAGTGAGGGAAAATAAAACATAAGAATAACAATAATATGATTAAAATCAAATTACAATAAAATCAAATACAATAAAATTACAATAAAACAAAATGTTATTGTATTTGATTTTATTGTTTTATTACAATAAAACAAAATAAAATAAAATAATTAAGTTCAGTAAAAAACATGTAAGTAAAATGAAAAGTGGTTTCTGTTGGGGGCTTGTTGTAGCCAGTCTGAGCCTCAGACAGATAAGATAAGATAAGATAAGATAAGATAAGATAAGATATCACTTTATTAATCCCCTTGGGGAAATTCGGGTGCCACTGCAGCAACTGGCAGAACAGTACCAGGGAAAAATAAGTACAGAAGATAATAAAGAGAAGAGGTAATAAGATAAAAAAAAGTAAAGGTGGTGAAGTACAGGGAGTGAAGAGTGAAGTGTGAAGTGACTCTGACTCACCGCTCACCTGCAGCCGGAGCGTCCGGCTCACTCTGTACTGCTGGTTGTTGATGCTGACAGTGAGTTGGCAGGTGTAGCGGGCTCCCTGGTGGGAGCGCTGCACGCCGGGGATCCACGGGTCCACTCTGCAGCCGCGGGACGAGGCGGTGCTGCTGAGCCGTGCTGCTGCGGGGCCGGGGTCCTGACGGGGAGCAGAGAGCGGGTTTACACTGATGAACCAATCACAGGGGACTAAAGCAAGTCACTCATTATTCAAGTGCTCATGTTTTTTTTGTTTTGTTTTTTATTTATTGAACAATTTCCATGTACAAACATCATGGCTTAGAAATCTTCACAATATACCAATAGGATCAGGTGCATACCAAAAAGACAGAAAAAAAGACAATTCAAAACAGACAAGAGATTGAAATAATATTAATATAACAAAAAGAAAAAAATTGAGTTTCTATAAGATACTATTTGGTAAGAAATGTTATTAAACATATATCCAATTGTTTTGTTTGAGATTTTGACTTCATTAAAGCCACAGCCTCCAACTAAAAGTTGTGGGAGACAAGGGGTGATAGGAGTAGACTCAAGTGCTCATGTAAACAGCAGAGTGTGATTTCCTTGATCATATAAATGTCGTTATCGCATTATGAGAAACTTGATTAACACAGCAGGTTTTTGCCCAAACTTTCATTTATTCAGCGTGTGTTTACCTTCAGTCTGATTTCTTGTGCTGTTTTTCTGCACATGAGCACAAATGTAACCGGACAAAGAACAACATCCCCAGAACGTACGTCTTTACAATGTGTCCACAACATATTACAGTACATGTTAAACCTGCAATAAGCGTTTTCAGACCCTGTAACCCAGTGATTCTCAACCTTTTTCATATCAAGGACCCCAAATTTTGTCCACATTAGGGCCAGGGACCCCCATTTGATGAGATATTGTGTCTCGAACCCAAATCGGAGAATATTTTTTATTGTTAGACATGATTTTGTCCAGAACTCCATGACTATCTTTATTGTAGGTAGAGAGATAACAGAGAAACTATGAAAGTTCTTCTTGTAAATGAAATGGGGACCCCCCGAAACCCCCTCAAGGACCCCTGGTGGTCCCCGGACCCCACGTTGAGAACCACTGCTGTAACCACACTAACGTGTGCTACGTGGAGATTTCTGTGAGACGTAATGATGTAAACAAATAGCCACACACACGGGCCAGCTGTGTTGTTATTTTCACCTCTTTCCTAAAGCTTGTTGTCAAAGTCGGTCCGAGTCCCAGCTTTTCCTTTTTTTAAATCTAGCTTGTCTCCTCCCTCGCTGTTTGAAAGTGGCGCTCTCCCCCTCCCATCCTAGAAAAAAATTCTGGTAATGGTGACTCGATGAAGCGAGCGAGTAAACTTGTTCAACTAGTAAACTTGCTACCTAACATCAGGGCATCCAATTCCCGACAGCATATGACCAAAAAATCATATATCAATATATTTCATCCTGTACTGTTTTCGCTGAAGTTTCTCATAAATTAACAATCCTCCATCTGTCTTTTTTAAAGTTTAATATCGCTTTTACCTTAACTTGTAATTGATTTTCTTCCAGTCCATGCAAATGGATGATAGCACACCTATTTTTGAGATTCAAAATTCGTATCCAATTCCGGACACTTACTTTCGTCCGTGTCGGTGTATTCATATACTCAATATTAACCCTTTATTAACCCTTCCTGTACCTTCACAATGTTACAGATACTTGTAAGACGTGCAGGCTATGTACTCAAAGCTCTTATTTTAGCTCTTATTTATCAGCCAATACCGATTCTCTACATGAAGTAACTGTCGCCCAAAGTAGGATTCTTGTTCGTGACTAAGTTCGTAACTTAGTGTTTTATATGCTTAAATGTGTATAAATATTTATGAAATTTGATACCTAGCTTCTGAAATGTGTATGAATTTACGTCACTTAGCATTCGGTTGGGAACTCCGTATAAAAATGCCGGTAAACACCGGAAATTACGCGAGTGACCGAGTGGCCGGAATTGGATACAATTCCGCTACCTCTTCACTTGTCATTGTGGGACATGTGACCGTAGGTACGTTTATTTTAGCCATTAGCCTTTATGCACGGTTTGTCCTTAAGGGCTTCCGTTGCCCAGTAGCTTTGCTGTTTACAAATGTGTTGCGGTTTCTGTCACCCTCTAGTGGTCAGAAAAAATCGCTTAGTGTAGCTTTAAATGGCCATTAAGTAATCCATGGTCATTATCAGTCTCTACTGGCTACCATTAAGAATTGCAACAACATTGATAGAATTGAATTCATCAGTAAGCTAGCTAATCAGATCAGAGATCCAACAGAAACATCCAGTGAAGAGCTGATATATCACCATGCTGAATACTGGAATAAATAAACTGCTTTGTCATTTGCTTTTTGGCTTGAGAACAAGGTTTTTTTAGCCTCCAGAGCTGAAATGTGTTGAGACGCCGTTCGCCCCGTCCTCCATTACTGAACAGATGAAAGTGTGAGTAGGTGGGGAGTTTCTGCTCCAAAACAGAGTTCAGGCCAGAAAGTGAGTCTTGAAAGCCAGAAACGTCAGCAGCTGGCCAAGAAATCGTTGAGTCATTGGTATTGATCAGCAAACCTATCAACCTTGCAGATATATTGCGGTCATTTTGTGCTATGCAGCAGTAAAAATCATGCTTTTTTTCCCTCTTAACACACACACACACACACACACACACACACACACACACACACACAAACTAACACACTCACACACCAAATCAACCAATCTCCAAAGTGTTTTCCAGCCTTTCCACCCACCTTGTACCACTCTATCTGTTCCGTCTGGTTGAATTCACCGAGCGACGGACACCTGAGCGGCAGCTTCTCTCCCACGCTAGTATGATATGGATAGGACAGTTTTTCCATATCCACTGAACTGGACTCATACACCTGCAGCATGATGCTGCTGGTGATGCAGTAAGTCTCATTTCTGGAGAAGACAAAAAGGAAGACACAAATATGAAATCATGGGCCGCAAGTTGGCAAGTGAGGAGTGAAGGGAGGCAAGAGAAAGGACAAATTTCTCCTTCGGGGGATCAATAGAACGTCACTAAAACTGATATTCTATTCATTGAAATCAGAAGTACCTGTAGGTGCAGGTGTATTCTCCTGAGTCCGAGGCCTGAGCCGGGAGGAGCCACAGCTGTCTGTCCTGCTGCTGGACACGCCCCTTGCCCTCGTAGGCCACGCCCCCCGTCCCATTGCCCCTGGTGATGCGGTAGTGTGAGGCGGGAGGGGCGATGTGGCGGAGATGCAGGGTTCGGAGGAACCCGGGGAAGGAGAGGATCACCGCCTCGCCCTCCAGCCTGAACAGCTTGAACTCAGACACCCAGAAGCAGCCGTCTGCAGGGGACAGGCCAGGAAACTCATTATTCATCTCTCCAATATATCGGCCTATCTGCCTTTGATGATACTTGATATCAGGTATCATCCACCTCTAATATGACGGAGGTTCCTCCTGACCACAGCTACAGAGAAACAGACTGGAAAAACCTGACATGAAACTTTATTTTCTTTGCACATTTGATTTATTTATTCAATTATTTCTCAATTTCAATGCAGTAATGTCTCCCAGAGTTTCTCTACCACTGAATAGGTGTGGTGGGTCACTCTGCCTTAAAGAGCTGCTGACATTAACAGAATTTCATCAGTCTGGTTTCAGTGGAGAGTTTTAGTGTCCCATGATGGTCTGAATGCTGCTTCAGAGGCTTTTCCACCCTGACAAGGAGAAAATTCTGGAGGAAACACTGAATACTTGTAACCTTTTTGGCATGACAATGGTCAAATTTAAAGATATTGAATAAAAACATAGATTATAGGCAGCTGCAACCCAAAAACTCCTTCAGAAATCTTACAGTCAATATACAGCAGGAAAGTTTCAGTCAATCAATCTGACTGGTCAAAGTCACATTCCTTACTACTTTAATCCCCATTGGTTGTTATGTCAAACTGTGGTAACCAGGGAGCTAGTCAGCCATGTTTTTCTTTTCTCCTGTTATTATTCTTACGTATGTACACATATCATTATTGCTTTATTACTGCATCATATAAACTGTTGTGGATTATATGCTATTTACATGTGGCTTGTAATTCTCTCTCTTTTCCTCTGCATACTGTCTAATAAAGCAGCAACACCTTAAAAAATAACTATGAAATATAAAACACTACTACTGCTAATGCTAGTACCACCACTACTACTACTAAAAATAATAATCTAAAAATAATAATCTTTTGAGCCACTGATCAATCATATCCATCAATGGAGCCAATTACCATGAACCAACCATGTCCATCTATAGAGAAAAAATAATCCTCACTTAGAAATCTTATCCACTGCCAGAGAGATTAATTACCATTTACCAATTGTGTGTAGTTAGAGCCAATTAGCATTAACCAATTGTGTCTTTTGAACGAGATTCATTATCATTAACCAATCATATCCATCCAGCTGGATTCATTTTCATTTACCAATTACATCCATCTGTCGAGCCAAATTAATTACTGTCAACTAATTATCTACAGAGCCAATTATCATTAATGAGTTGTTCTTGCTGATGGAGCCACGTGAATCTGTCATCCACCTCCCCAGTGACACACTGACACCAGGCTGTCATCTGACTGAAATGACGATCAGTGATGTCAGCTGAGTGGTGGCAGCAGAGGAGGCTGGGTATGAGGACTCCCAGGTCATGTGCCCTCTGGTGGCCATGTTGGAGGACTTCAGCTCATGAGAACAGCTGGGTGCATTTATAAGATGATGTTCCCCTATAAGTTCTGTTCTGTTTTCAGATGGAGACTGATCATTTCTCCACGGATACAGCTCATCGATTATGAGTTTACTTTACAACAAACACATTTTTCTCTAGTTTTGAAGCATGTTTGAGGGCTTCTCTCCCCTGTGTCAGAGACAGACTGTTGCACAAGCATTCAGTTTCTCTTTACTTTACCACATGTACTTCTTACTCTTAATCCAGTCTTTAATATGAGGATAATTAGCTGGTGAACGTGGCTGATGGTTGATGTGAGTATACTCTAACTATATCAACCAATGAAAGTCCGCACACTGTAGCTCCCTTTTGTTGCTGACTGGCAAACTTGAAGGGAAAAGAACGAACTCTAGTCAACATATAAATAAAATATGAATGGTAATGACTTCTTTTTTCATTCATTCATGCCTCTGAGGAATGTTTGTGGGATTAAAACTCCAATCTGCATCTCTGCAGCTAACGAGCGGCACACAGACTGACCTTTCTTAGGCAGAGCAGGCAGTGGAGGTCGGGCGTCAGCGCAGTCGATTACGAACACAGCTAACAGCAACGCCAAGGGAACCATGGCTCTCTGCAGGGACACACATCAATAAAACATTAATAAAGCATTCACTGACAATATGACGACTGCTGCCATACAGCGCTCACACCCAAAACAACGATGTACTGAATTCCGTGAAGTTTATCTGGTCTGCTGGTGAGCAAAGTAGAGTTAGAGTTAAAGGTACGGGACAAGAAATCTTTCCATTCCTGTCCTTCAATGAATTGCACTGGATTTAATAATAAGAATAAAAAGCTGAAGAAGAAGAAGACGAGGAGGAGAGGAGGAGGATGAAGAACCTGAAGTAATACCAAATAGAACAATGACAAATAGAGCGACAACAAATAGAACAATAACAGTGACTATATGCCACTTTTCTTGACAAAATGACAAAGTTCTGTTAGATAAATGGAACAAAACCTAGTAACAAAAGTCATGCCTTTAAAGAAGACTGAGTTTGCTGACTGTTTCCTCAGGCAGCTCAGTCTTGGTCTTGGTCTGGATGCTTAGCTTCTAGTCTAGACTCTTAAATAGATTATAAACTGTGTGACGTCATGAGAATCAGCATTACAACGCAAACACTCCCTCCCTCCCTCCCTCCCTCCGCCTCCAGTTTCATCTGACTGACACCATTCTGCCCACACACAGTGACTGGGCTTCACCACACTGCTGACTGTGGCTACAGGTCACTACTGTGAGAGGTCAGCCAGCCTGATAATAATAATAATAATAATAATAATAATAATAATAATAATAATAATAATTATAATAATTATAATAATTATAATAATGATTAGAAATCACTGGCCCTTTGACAAGCAACAGTTGAGAAAAATAGTTTCTGTGGTTATCATGAATATTTTTTCCCATATTATGAATAGTAGATAGAATAGTATGTCCTATTCTATTGTATTATATTGGACGGCTCTATTCCAAGATATTCTATTGTAACCAATTCTAACGTACTGTTTGAATATATTCCATTCAATTCTATTCTAGCATATTTTATTTTATTTATTCCATCCTATATAACGTGTTCTCTTCTAATCTATTTTATTCTAACATAATCTATTCTATTCTAACATAATCTAACAATCTATTCTATTATAACATAATCTATTCTATTGTATTTTATTCTATCACAATCTACCATCATCTGTACTGTTCTAACATGTTCTATTCTAATCTTTTCTAACATACTCTATTCAAGTCTATTCTAACATAATCTATTCAATTCAATCCTAAATATAATCTAACAATCTATTCTAATTTATTCTATGTTAAAATAATATATTGTATTGTCCTATAATCTATTTTATCATAATCTAACATTATCTATTCCATTGTAACATACGTAATTTATTGTATTCTAACATAATATATACTAACATATTCTATACTATTGTATTCTATTTTACAATATTCTATTCTATTCTATTCTATTCTCTCCCAGTTTCCACCCGAACCTCCAGCAGACAGGAATATAAAGTCCTCCAGCGTCATTTCTATAGAAACGCCCTGAGTCTCACTTCTGTTTCTGATTCCGGGCTGTGGATCCTGCGGAGGATCAGCTGATGACAGACAAAACTTTCATTCCCCCACACAGGCTGCAGCGCACGACTGGGAGTGATGCATCTTTTCCTCAAAAAATCTTTGGTTCAACTTTGGTGTGAGTCATCCCAGGGTAACCCCATTCATAAAATATCTGCAGGAGTGACAGTTGGAACTGAATATTCATACACATGACTCATATGGCACCGTGCTGCAGTATGACACAACTGGGACTGACTGAGCTGTGGCACTCAGGGTTTTAGCATCGTTCCTATGGATTTTATATTGGGACTATTGAATTAAGGTGAGAAAATATCCTAAATTAATTTATTTTTATTATTAAACTATTAATAACCAGTGATATCTTATTACTATTGGCCAGTTAGATAATACACATAATATAGTGTTCTTAAAATACAATTTGATAAACATTTCTATCAAATGACCTGGTGATAAAACAGATAATGATCAGGTCCCAGTAGTTCTCACTATATATACTATATCTGATATATATATATACACACATATGTATATGTATATATATACATATATATGTATATGTGTATATATATATATATATATATATATTCATGTGTACACACTATGTACACATGAATATAGACATACATACATATACATACATAAATTCATAACATTCATACACACAGACAAAACACATTCATATGTGGACATATATAAATACATATATGTACACAGAAACACACATAATATCTATGTATATAGGTACAGGAGAGATTATCAGGCATAACCCAGTCCAAGTCCCAGTATACTACATTTATACTAAATTATATTATATATATACACTAACGATATTTGTACATGTTAACATATCAACAGATGTATACACACGTGTATTGACAAACACAGTAAGTACACATGTATATATATATACACACCCAATATGTATGTATACACTGTACATGTATATGTAGCCTATATATAGAGTTTAATTCCAAATATTATATATACATTTTAGAAAAAAGTTGCTACCTGAAATTCATCAGCCAATATTTGAAAAACAAAAATGATTCCGTCCTCAAAAAATGAAATATTTTATAAACAAATGTCTTCACATAACTCCTAGCTTCAATACTACAATAACACAGTACTTCAATACTAACCCACAATGTGCTTCACCTTCATGACAGCAGGCAATATGGGAGGATAAAAAATTTAAAAATGGTGGAACGAAACTTTTCATACATATACGCACATATACATGCATATATTTACAGCCAAAATACACATGTATATGTGCATACAAATACATATACAGTATGTACACAGAATACATACATACATACACTCATACATATATACACACACACACACACGCATGGACATACAAATACACAAACACATACACACATACATACTGTATGTACAAGTATGTTTGTATACATATAAACTTGCATATCATTGTACATACAAGAAAACATGCACACACCAGCACACACACACACACACACATAGAGCTGCAGAGTACTCACAGTGACACAGGTGACGGCGGCGGGCTGGACGGTGTAACGGTGATGATGGTGATGGCGGTGTTACGGTGATGATGGTAACGACAGGCAGTGCCAGGGCCAGTGTGGTCAGCCTTCTGTCTGCTGAGGGACTGAGTGACAGGCGGAGGGGAACCTGCTCTCTCTTTTCTAGCTTCCCACCCCTCTGGGATGGAAATTTCTCAGGTTTCCCAATGTAACGCTGTGTGCTGTACAGCTCACACTCTGTCTGCTGACTCCTCACCACACACACACACACACACACACACACACACACACACACACACACACACACACACACACACTGTGAGAAACAAGGTACAGAGCTATAGGTTCATTCTTGGTTGTATGTGTTTACAACTGTTTTGCTGCTCCTCTGACATCATCTGCCTTTTGCGTCAGCGGGGGACATCCGTATGTTTGTTTTAGCACAAGAACACACTCACTCTCTCACACACACACACACACACACACACACACACACACACACACGCACACAAACTACCATACAAATACAAGGAAGTAAACAATTGACCATACATGTGAAACACCGCATAGAGAGTGGAGACTAGAATAGACAGCAGGATGAAAAGAAAATGACTTTATATCCCCAAGTATGTATGTAAATAAGTATGTAGCCACAGTAAAACTCCCACTTTTTTACTATATTCCTGCAGAACTGCATTTCAGCTGCCAGAGGCTGCAGTGCAAGGCTGGAAGTAACTAGTTACATTTACTCATGGTACTCTTATTGAGCAGATTTTTGTGTGTAATAGTACTTTTTTGGTTATTTTAAGTCAGTGTTTTTTACTTTACTGAAGTACATTTTTACTGAAGTATTGTAGGCTACTTCACATTTTAAATCCCATCCATCACAGAACAGATTGTGTGTCACTCCATCAACAGCAGAAACTGGATTAATGTAAACTGACAAACTGTGGATCCATTCACAGTGAGAAGAGGAATCTGACTTTACTTTGTTTCTGCACTGTATTTTGTCATTTCTAATGTTTCCAGTTAAAAGAATCTAGTCTGAATTCTGTCCTCTCTCCTTTTAGAACCACATGGAAAAACAATGTAACAACGTTCTCTGTTCTAAAGAGGAACTCAGGAACTTTTACTCTGAGGACATTTTAAATCAGACACTTTTTACTTTTTACTTAAGTAGATTTTTACACCAGTCATTTTAACTTCTACTACTACTCCTTCCACCACTGCTGCAGTGAATGGTAAACAGCTGGTATTATTTTTCATGGTCTATATATAGAGTCTATATATATAGTTATATATACAGCAAGAGGCTTTCAATGAAATAATATCAGATCATATAGACCGGTGGTTCTCAACGTGGGGTCTGGGGACCACCAGTGGTCCTTGAGGGGGTTCCTGGGGGTCCCCAGCAAATTGATGAATTGTTAAATTTTTGCATTATTTCATTTATTTCAGAAGTTAACACAACTAGAGAAGGTATAAGAATCTTTTGATCTTTTGAATATTTTGATCATAGTTTCACTGTTATCTCTCTACCTACAATACAGATAGTCATGGAATTCTGAACAAAATCATATCTAACAATAGAAATACCCTCAAATGGGGGTCTGTGGCCCTAATGTGGACTAAATTAGGGGTCCTTGATATGAAAAAGGTTGAGAATCACTGATATAGACTGTAATTTGGCCATGGAGATATGTGTTTTTTTGTTGTTTATATGTGATTAAGCTGCACATAATGGCGCAGCAGCATTGGCACCAAACCGGTGGAGTGGAGTTCATGCTGTTTCTTCACTGCTTCTTCTGTGTTTCCTCCTCATCACCAGTGAATAACGAGCCAGCCATTCAGCACCGATGTACAACACTCCCTGTTGTTCTGTAGGTGAGAGTGTGAGCGTTCACCAGCCAGGTGACTTCACTTGGTGTCATGTGGAAACCAAAGCCTTAAAATCTATAGAAAATCTATAGCTGGCTAGTGAGTCCGCATCAACCTTAATGCTATTCAAGTGCGAGACGATTACATTTGTCTTTCCAATTGAAGATACACATTAATCTGTGGTAGTGACAGAGCTAATGGCCAAAATTTAAAGGGGGGTCTGTGGCGTAAACCGTTTACGATCACGCATGCGCAACTCACATCTACGGTTGACTTAGATCGGGCAGCAGCAGCGCACATGCGTGACTCAGATCGGGTAGTGACAAGGTTAACTGAGCTGACTCTTCTCAAGCTACAACTCAAAGTGTTTTGGAGTAGAGACAGTATAACAGTAACCTAAATTTGGAAACAAATCCACCTTATCAGACCACTGAATTGACCGACACCACAACAAATTATTCAGTCATATTGTTTAGAAATATTTTTGATTCATCAATACAAAGGAAACAGCAAGAAAAGAGCAATAAAATAAAATATAAAAGTCATATTTGAAGAATAAGCAAAAATTTAAAACATGTAAACATATGTTAAAGTTTTGAGTTAAACTTCAGGTTTTTTAACCCAGGTTAGTGTTTGCTGGTCACATCTTCAGCAACACCCTGCTTTACATCAGATACACTCATTCATACTGGGAACTGCCCAGTTCAACCACAGTCTGTCAATCTGGATGAGTAAAACTCTTCCCTCTTCATCTACTGTGGTTTTGTCCTTGAGCAAGGCACTAACCCACTGCAGTTGAACTGGGCGGCTCCCAGTGTGACTGTAGAAACTGGATGAGTGAAGTAGGGTGGGGCTAGAAAAGAGCACTTTCCTGTTTAGTTTTACTCAAATAAAACTTTAATAGATGTCTGCAAGTGGCATAAGAAAACGTTACATTTTTCTTCCAATAAGACTTTTCAGTAAATATTTTATAGATGTCTTTCTTGCCGTTTCCTTGATGAATTTCAGATTTCATTTATTTGGCCTTTACAGGAATTTGCCTTGCATGTAAGAGCATTGAGTGAGACATTTAACAAAAGATAACAGTTAAGACGTCAAAGAACAGACATCAAACAGGAATGACAGTGTAACATTTCAACATACATAAGGTGAGCGGTGAGCGAGGTGCTGCAGAAGGGCACGTAATCTGGAGAGAAACACATTAATAACAGTTCCACTGATTTATAAATCATTGTGTACTGTATGAGTCATTCAGCAATTTAAATTGGCCCAGCGCAAAATTTCTGGAAAGAAGGGAAGCAGGTTGTTGCTGAAACAGTCCTGGTGCAGCAAGCCCTTCCCTTGTTAAGTAAAGGTTTAAAAAAGCATTGTAATAGTCTGACTCACTGTTTGTCAACTCCCTCCACAGAAACTACGTTTTTCACCATCACGCAAAGTTATCTATTACTCAGCTTGTGTGATTGATCATGATGACTGGGCATTTTCCAGTACATCCTAACAGAGTTATCTTCAGTTGTGCAGGCGGCTGGGTGGCCTGGTTGTCAAGGAAACCATCCCATAACTGGAAGGTCAAATCTACAGTGGTTTTCTTTGATCTGAACCAGAGTGGAAAAGTTGCAATTTTATATTCGGTTCATTTAGGTTCAAACTGACCAATTACAAGTGAGCCAGGACTTGGAAACAAAAGCAACGTGACTCACAAGTAGCTTACTGGACTTATTGGACATTTAATGTTCATTTTCATGACATGTTCCTGTTGCTTTAGCTCAGCATGATTGACTTCTCTGTCTCTTCTTCTGTGGTGTTCATACCAGTTAAGAACACATGAAGTCCAGACTTCATTTTGTTCTGCTCAGCTTTCCAAGCATGAGCAACTGCATCTGTCTCCTTCTACCCATAATCCCTTGTGTTTCGGGGTGGTTGGATTAACAAACCGCACCACAGTTCTCTTGTTAGAGGACTGAGACTCTCGCTGCAGTTATTTGGTGCCACCATTGTTCTCACCTGGACAAACCAACTGAACTGAAGGAGGAAACACTGCAGAGTTTGAACAAACCGATCAGAACATGATGTGTGAACGCACCCGAAAAAAGACACTTCACCTTTTACCTGCTCCAGGGGTTTATAGCTGTTTATAGCACTGACTGTGAATTCTCTGGTGAAATGTGTGTGTGTTTCAGGGTGATGTGCAAAAGAAAAAGTCCTAATAAATGTACAGCGGTGATCGGACGGTCTACGATCCTCGTTTCCCCAATGGTGGAATGGTCTTCCCACTCCGGGAATCTCCTGTTGTCACCTGAGAACTCAAAACTGAAAACAACTTTAAGAAGACGTCACTCTATCTTCCCTGCATCACATCCCTCTCTCTTACTTCTTTCTACACTACAAAATCATCTTATTTTGGAAAACAAATCCCTTCTTCTTCTCTACTTGACTAAGCACTTCTCTCTTACATGATCCTTCTAGAGTCACAGGGATATTATCCAGGCTCTGTGGCTTTGACCCTTGACCTCCTTACTGCTGGTTGCTTCTAATATTGGTGATCAAGAAACTGAAGTTTATTCTACAGTTGGACTCGGTGCAAGTTGCTCTGGGTAAGAATGCCAGCTAAATGTCTAAAATTTAAATGCCAAAATGAAAAATAAACAAAGATTGTGTTTTCTGTACATTTCTTTGAGCGTCAAATGTATCTTTTCTGATGTGGGTTGAAAGCCTTGTTTCTCCACAAAGTAAACCTTGGATATTTTCCACACGAGAGCCTGACGATGATGAAATCTGAACATGGCATTTGCTCAACACAAAGAGGACAACATGAACTTTCACTTCAGCTGATGGGAACATGAGAAACATGGAGCTGGATGACGTCCAAGCCTCTTAGTTATTGTTATCTTGTTTTCTCTTTACGATGGGGATGGGAGTCGGGGATAAATGTCTGATGCAAAATGAGCTAGAAATTCACAAAATATAAATATCACCATGCAACAGCTGTGTTCTGCTGTTACTCGCAGCTTCAACTCCTGCAGGTTAAAAGGTGATGGGACATTGCAAAGACAGACTGCAGAACATACCGGTAATGACTGGTCATTGTGTAAAAGGAAGAGGCTGTTGCATGTTCTGGGAATTCTCCAGATCGCCTCATTTCTCTCTGATATCCTGTTCAGGACCGGAGACTGCTGGACACACAAATCAGCAGCATTTTTTTTTTTCTGTTGAATTCACCTCCCAGCCACCCGCCAGACCCTGCACCAGACTCCCACTTCCTCCTTTTTCACTTCAAGAAATGTGTTTACCAGCTAGATATCAGACAACTCTATGGAGTTATTTTAGTGCCAGCACAAATTGAATCTGAATTTAATAGTTTTGAATTTGAAATGTTCAAACTGAATATTGTATGCTAAATTTGAAATTGGATTTCACAGACTGAAATTGAATCTAATGGTTTGAAATTGAATTTAACTCGTATTGCTTTCAACTTGTGAGTATTATTTCAATTTCGGTGGAGTTCCAAATTCAGTTTTCAAATTCAGTTTCAACCCAGAGGCACTCATCCAGGGGACTCTAGACTAGAATAGAAGAGCTCCGATTCAATCCAACTCCTATCAAAGGACTTCTTCGGACCGCAAGGCTTTCTGGGTATGTAGGCCATGAGGGTAGCTGTGTAGTCTCTCCCATTTTGTCATGGCTGACAAAATGACCTGCTGCACCCAGCTACCCTCATCATTTCAATCTGTGAAATACAATTTCAAATTTAGCATACGATATTCAGTTTGAACATTTCAAATTCAAAACTATTAAATTCAGATTCAATTTGTGCTGGCACTAAAATAACTCCATACAACTCCATCTTCCTAAACAGTTCCTCTTGGCGATGGAGCCAGATTGCAGCAGCGGTTCAGCAGGCATGCAGTGAAGAGTGAGCCATTTCTACACGGGCTACATCTGTTAAGTGAAATACCATGGTGAAGGAAGAACCTTGACTTCTGATTGGCCACACAGCAGGCTGCATATCTTACAAAGGATGTGGTGCAGGAAGGCCTACAGAGGTGGATTATGGGGGAGAACTTTCTAACGCTGCCTCAAATCACTGGCTGCAGTATGTGCAGTTTGTGTTGCTTGTTGCGCTGGCATACAAATACAGTCTGGGGCAGGACATTTACTTTTTTGTCCAAAATTAACTGGCTAATTTTTCCTTTTTTTTTTGTCTCACTTTTTCACTTTCAGTGTTCTCTTTATTGTCCTCCAGCTAGCATGCACACCCACGGGAATTTACTTTTTTGTTTTGTGAAAATGCACAGGACACTTTGACTGTTTCACCATTTACTGTAATTTTTAGAATAGAAAAGAAGTGGTTGGTTACCTAAATGTACCTTTATTCACCAGCCAACTAGACAGTTAGAACCTCCAAATGCTGATTAAGGAGCTAAGTGTCCTGAAATGTTTCATTATTGGAAAATCAGAGACACAGAGAACTACAGCAAACAATGAACTGAAGAATAACTAACCATCTTTTAGATAACAGACTAAACAAAAAAGGGCTTAAAGGGCTTTGCATTATTGCCCAAAAGGAATCCACAAGAGTGCCACTGAATATCACTGTCAATAATTACAATTAAACTAGAACCTCCAGCCAGCCATTATCATCAGGCGTACAATCACTGCTACAAACAAAAATAAAGTATATTTTCAGAAAAGCTTTTTGCGCACAGAAGATCCTGTACTAATATAACTTAAAGCTGCACTAGGTAATATTTTCATGTCAAACTCCAGCTGCCTCATCAGGCTAAATGAAGTGTGTGTGCAGCAGAGAAGAGAAGTCTCGTCCCCGGTAACTGAGACGCTGTTTGTCCAAATTAAATTCACTCACTGAGATGAAGTCCTTCAAATTAAAAAAAACAACAAAAAAAAAACAGTTATCTTTCACTGCCACTACGGCCCGCGAAAGTGTGAAGTTGCCTAGTAAGTAAGTAAAATTTATTTATATAGCACCTTTCAAAACATAGGTTACAAAGTGCTTTACAAAAGAATAAAAAAAGAACAAACGATGGGATTTAACAACATTACAACAACAAAGCAACAACAGTTAAAAGCATCACAAATCAAAATCGTGTACATGATCACTCAATCATAAAAACACTTAGAAAAAAGATAGGTCTTCAACTGTGACTTAAAACACCCAAGAGAGTTAGCTGACCTGACTCCCAGGGGGAGACTATTCCACAGCCTGGGACCCAGGGCAGCAAACGCACAGTACCGTGTTTTCAGTCTGGAACGAGGTTCAACTAGCAGGCCTTGCTCAGAGGACCTGAGTGGCCTAGCAGGGGTATAAGGCATTAATAGTTCATCAATATACTCTGGAGCAAGACCATTCAAAGCCTTATAGGTGAGGAGGAGGATCTTGAATTGAATCCTAAATTTAATCGGAAGCCAGTGTAGTGACATAAGAACCGGGGTGATGTGAGAGCGATATGAGGTCTTAGTGAGTAATCTTGCTGCAGAGTTTTGGACTAACTGTAACCGGGTAACAGTGTCTTTGGCTTAGGCAGGAATACAGAGCATTACAGTAATCTAAGCGGGAGGACACAAAAGCATGGATAACCATTTCCAACTGTTGGAAGGATAACAGTGGGCGTATTTTTGCAATATTCCTCAGGTGGAAGTAGCAGGACCGAATAACTGACTTAACGTGTTTATCGAATTTCAGCTGGTGGTCAAAAATGACGCCTAGGTTTTTGGAAAAAGATTTTCTATTTGTAGCCAATGGACCGAGTTGTTGGAGGATATTAGTAGAGACCTGATCTGGGGCGAAAACCAAAACTTCAGTTTTACTATGATTTAATTGAAGAAAATTTTGAGACATCCAGTTACCAATCTCGGCCAGACTCTAGAGTTGTGTATCATCCACGTAGCAATGATAAAACACACAGCCAAATTGACGGATCAGGTGCCCTAAGGGGAGCATATACAATGAAAATAAAATGGGTCCAAGAATTGACCCTTGAGGCACCCCACAAGTGAGAGGAGCACAGGTGGATGCCTTGTCATCAGCTGATACAAAAAACGTCCGGTTGGATAAATAAGAGGAAAACCAGTTCAGTGCTACACCAGATATCCCAACCCATTTTTCAAGCCGATCAACTAGGATAGCGTGATCAATAGTATCAAAGGCCGCAGACACATCCAACAGAACTAGAATGGCAATTTCACCGTGGTCTAACTGCATGAGAATATCATTCGTGACCCTGAGGAGAGCTGTCTCAGTGCTGTGTTTCTGGCGAAAGCCTGATTGGTATTTATCAAATATGTCATTTCCTTCAACCAGTTCCAGAAGTTGCTTGCAGACCAATTTTTCTAAAATCTTAGATGCAAAAGGTAGCTTAGAGATCGGTCTGTAGTTTGTTGGTATGCTAGGATCTAGGTGCGGTTTCTTTAGAAGAGGATGAACTGAGGCCTCCTTAAAGGATTTAGGAACAATGCCTGACAAGAGGGCCTAGTGCAACTTTAAATCAGTCATATATCACTATGATTTAATACAAATTTATATAATAATCATTTATGTCCTAGAGATTCATCACAGCCTAAAAAGGTGGTAAACTCTATTCTATAAGTTATAAAACAGAGATGAACTCTTTAACACACCAAATTGAATTATACAACAGGCAGTTCCGACCAAGCAATCTGATTGGTCAACTAGACATTTAGAACGTGATCATGACAGCACACCTAGCCGTGCTCATCACTAAAAATATTACTCCTATATGCCATATATTATTACACAATATATTTAAATATAACTCTGTTCAGCCTTGATGTTACTAGACGCTCTGGCATCCTACGTAGCAGCTAAATCTGTCCATGGAAAAATTATTTTTTTCAGCAGATATCTTAGTTACAACAAGATTGAGCTAGCAAGGCAGTTTTGTGTTTATATGTGCGGTATTTATTCAGTTTGGGAAATCCCGCGATCTCTAGAGAGCATTAGCTCAAGTTGGCTGGCTGACTCAACAGGGACTAGAAATCGTCTCTGTTGCTAGGTCGTTACTAAGGGTCAGCCTACTTACTGGAGTAGTAAACTAGGGAGTCTACTGACGTGACTGATTGTTTTCCAGTTATTAGTCAGACCCCATGTATTTCCAGGGAAATGGAGATAACACTAGTAAAGTTTTTTATTTTCAGAGCGAATTGCCCCACAATATGAATACATTTTGATTATATCTTTTATTTTGTTGGTAACCGTTGTATAATCACAATATTACACTCGAGGGTGAGCTTTACCGTCATTATTGGCGCGACAGTGACACTGGTGTAATATTGCTTAATTGAATAACAGACTAACTACAGACTACAGCAGCTGTAGTGAAGAACTAAGAGAGAGATATGTGGTAAAAGGAAAATCCAGTCTTCCAGACAAGAGGACAGAGTCTGTGTGTCAAGACGAGGCTCCTTACATAAGACGTCCTCAGAAAATTACATTTTTCATGACTTCTCCTTTTCAACGGAGGAGCTCAGACGCTCAGACACACACACACACACACACAAATACCACAGCGCTGGGGGACATCATTACACAACACACACACACACACACACAGAAATAAAGCAAGGTCAAAGCTTCAGTGTATTGTGGGTTTTTGGGAGCTTGGCAGCATCAGCAGCAGTTTCGTCACAATGCTCCTCTGTTTCCGCTGAGCTGACTCACTGTGTGTGAACAGATAATTCAACATCAGACAGAAATTTATATATTTCAGCTTTACGGGATTCATATGATTGACTATGATTGAAGAAAATAAAAGCATGTTGGATATTTGCTGGCTACTCATTTAGCTGGTTTGGAGAATGTGTGAATGTGAAAACAGGCTACTTTAAAGGCAGTTTCCATGCAAATCTGGAAAGTGACTAATTATTATGAAGTTTGCAATGATGCAGTCAGTTGCAAAGATACACAGTGTGTTGAAATAACACCTGAACACACAACATGAATGTGCTGAGAACTGACGTGTTGGAGGTGTTTAAATTACCCAACATGTGTTGCAACATGTGGCATTAACACATCTTTTCAACATGTCTGCATGCGTGTGTTTAGGGAACAAAAACACAACCGTCAGAAGAACAGAATGAGGCACTTCAGAGACAGAGGAAGACTCTTTTTTTTTAAATTACTTTTAGAGTTTATTCAAAGAAAAAAAAACCTTCAGGAAAATACAGGAGTTCCTGTCATACACAGAGAGACATAAGTTAGAGTAGCATGGCAGAAACAGCGGAGGAAAACACGTCGCCTGACGTCCGGCCTGCAGGGAACGTTACTGCAGCGTTTCCATGTCGAAGCAGCGCTTTGTGATTACCTGAAATGAACAACACGCGTGTTCTTTATTGTTTCGTGAGTAGGTTATTTTGTTGGGAGGGGAGATGAAAAAAAAAAAAAAGAAATAATATCCAATACAAAATGAGCTCAAAAAGCAAAACAAAAAAAGAAAAAAAGAACCAAGACGCTTATGCATAAAACATAAATATCGTGATGCACATTAGTGTAACAAAACATTGCCTCTGTAAACATTTTCTCCACCTAAGGTGAGCGTTATAATATTAAACCACCGCAGTCGCATATTTACGAGTACATAGACTTACAGAAACAACAGAAACTATCGTTAAGCTTCTCAACTAGCTCTAAAACTTAGGAATACACAACGCTTCAAGTGAAATCTTTAAAAAAAAAAAAATTGTATTTCCAAGTAGTGGTTTTCATAACAATAGGTTTACATGTTTTAAATGCTGCCTTCTTGGCACTTTTTTCCAATGGAAGTCGGCATGCGACTGCTTTTTCAAATTAGAGATTAGAGACCGTTGTCCTTTTTCCCCCCCATTAAGAATATCGATAATAACCCTAAGTTTTTTCATGAAGTCACTACAGCCACTCATCAAGGCCTCGATGGAACGAGAGACAAACCGAGCATCACCGCACACAGACCTCACACCACACAGCATCGGGGTCCAAACAGCTTCTCCACACACACACACTGGGGAAAAGTGTGTGACCAAACTAACTAACCGAGTGGCTGGCAGCGGCCTTTCACATGCCGAAACACTGCTAACGTGTGATCGTGTTCACCGGGGGGAAAAACACACCCAAGATAAACTTGTGTGTGACCCGGCGACGACGTGTTTGGACATGAAGCCAGAGCAGGAACTGGACTCTCCTTTGCCCTTTTCCACATAAACAATGTTCAAATCCGTCAAGAGTCACTGTGTTTTTCTTGGGAAATAGAGGGAAATCCAGCTCAGCAGAGAGGGTCTGGAGGAAAACGATGGCTGCAGTTCATTGATCAGTCTTTCACATATACAGACTACTTAAACAGCAGGGGGGGTGGGGGTGGGGGGAGAAAAAAAACAAAACAAAATAATAAACAGATTCCTGCCCGAAAAAGTGGGTTTCCGTCTTCACTTTCTTCACAAAACAGCTGCAAGTCTAACAAACGATTTTCCATCAAAGTCCCTGTTTGATGGAAAAGAGCGGCAGGCAGAAATGTGAGCAGAGAGCAGAAACGTCCGGAAAAGCCGCTGACACACACACACACACGCCGTCTCCCACGGCGATGAAGAGTTTACAGAAATTGCCCCCCCCCCCCCATCCCCCCCCCATCCCCCCCCCATCCCCCCCCCATCCCCGAAAAAATCTACATCTGACGTAGAGGCTCTGCTGCTGCAGGATTCGCTCGTGTTAACTTTGAAATTCAACATCTAAAAAAAAACTGATCACTTGTGACAAGATACAGCCAAAGAAAAAAGAAAGTCATCTCATGCCTTGGACCACCACACAGTATAAGCCTTTCTACATTCTTGACACTTAGTGCATTGCATTCGTAAAAAAAAAAAAAAAAAAAAAATGATACAGATGAGAAACGAGTCGAAATAACGAAACGAGAAAAGAAAAGTCCACCTTTATTTTTTTTTTTTCCGCTATCCGCCGACTATAGTGAAATAAACCCGCTGACCACGAGTCGCCTCTCTGCCACGAACGCTCCCATCGCCCAACACTCCCTGACCTGCCTGATTACAGCCACACACACACACATACCATTTTCTTCTTCTGTGTTTTTTATTTTTTTATTTTCCTGTTATATCCGACTATTCACAGCAGTACTAGTTCCCTCGAGCGTCGGGACGTCCGGTGAGCGTTCCGAACCGAACCGAACGCAGCCGACGCCGAAGTTCGGGGGTCGCCATGTTTGACCCGGCTGGGGGTTACAGACAAACATGACCACTGACACTAACCCATGAGATTAAATGAGCTTTTATTATACATAGACACCATAGTTTTTTCGGACCTGCGTCGCCGTCACGGTTCTGTGGGTTTTCGGGAGTAAAAGCGAGCAAACTGTGGGACCGTGTGTGAATGTGTGTGTGTAAATCTTTAAAAACAAGGTAAAAGACATGTTTCAACTCCACATAGTTACACTTATCTTTAGGGAATAATAATAATAATAATTCAAAAAAATACTATTCTGAAATCCATCTGCTTCAATACATCTCTCTCTTTCTCTCTCTCTCTCTCACACTGATCCCCCCCTTTTTTTTTTTTCTCTTTTGTTTTTTTTTAAAGCACCTGTCCTAACAACACAATACTTCAACGACACACACACACACACACTCTCCTCGTCGAGTCCCCGTCAACGTGCTACCAGACTTACGGTAAAAACCTCGAGGAAGAAAAAACAAAAACGAAAAACGAAAAAAACAAACAAAAAAAAAAAAACATAAAAAGGCCCCTCCCACCCGCCCCGCTTTTGTTGCCGTGACGACGCCGAGCCAACCAGCCGTCATCGGACCGAACAGAAATACATTTACATTACACTACTGTAGCGTTAATACCGTGGTACTCTCCGACCCCGTCGGCCCCCCGCGAAACGCTAGTAAGGAGAGGTGGGTGGGGGTGGGGGGGGGGCAGAGGGGGCGGGGCTCTTAAAAGATGCAGAGCTGCAGAAAGTAGTAGTAGTAGTAGTAATAGTAGTACTATTAGTAGTTACAAGACGGAGGAATCGATGCAGAGGTACAAACTCGACCCCATCGCAATCTTGATGAGCACCAAGAAAACGGAAAGGAGGGAAAACAAAACCGCTTTCCCCCCCTTTTTTCTTCAATTCACATTTACTTTTTTTATTTATTTATCTCTACTTCTTTTCATCGTCGATTAAATCTTGAATTTCGTTACACAAGTCGTCGCGTCCGGTATTTGGCGGCCAAAAAAGGGGAGGGGGGGGGGGGGGGGGACTACTACGTGACTCATTGCGTTGCAAGGCGGCAAGGGGGAATTTGTCATCGTCGTTGTTGTCGTTGTTGTTGTTGTTGTTGTCGTCGTCGTCTGTTCGGAGGGGGTGGTTGGGGTTTTTTTTTTTTTTCCCCCGACGTCGACGGTGGGTTCTGGGATCCAGTGTTAGCGAGGAGGAGGAGGAAGAGGAGGAACAATAGGTGGGGGGAGGGGGGGGGGTTGGGGAGGTGGGGGGGTGGGGGCTCTACCAGCTGAGCAGGTTGGTTCGGCCCAGAGTCATGAAGTAGACCTGGCTGGAGCCTCCGGACCGGACCGAGGCGAAGAAGACCTGAGGAGGGACACGCACACACACACACACACACACACACACACACACACACACACACAGGGGTATGTATAGGATACGTTTGCAAAAAAAAGTAATAGAAGTAGGGATGGGACAATCAGGATTCAATACAACCAGGATACGATGTGATCAATAAAAGTTCCCTGACAACAAAGTCTGACTGTGCAGAATTCTGTTTATTTCTGAGACACAAATCTTTCTAGCGATGCCATTGGCTCGCTAGAATGTAAACAACAATTTAAAAATGTCATTACAAACTGACAATAATATAATTTGGATGGAGAGCTTGTGAAACTGTGATGGTCAAGAGTCTCATTAGCAGAATAAAATGGAAGCCACCAAATGGATTGTCACATTTTTATTGCGATATATTGAATTTCGATATATTGTCCCGTCCCTATAAGTCCGTGAAGAAAAGCAATGTTTTTGGAAATTTCTTGGTTAAAACAGAACATGATGTCAAGAGCAACACAAGCTGCTGTAGCAGGAAGTCTGTTCACATTCCCAGATCTTACAGTCCTCCCCATGTCACTTCCTGTAAGTGCTGCAGAAGGACAACCACCGATAATTCTCCACTTCTGCTTCTCTCGTAAAAACTGGAAACTGCAGCAGCTTCACGCTTCTGAGGAACTGGCTGAGAGTGTGTTCACCAGCTGTGACAAGGGCCGCATATATATGTGCTGAAATATGTGTGTGTGTGTGTGTGTGTGTCCTGTTTCCGGATGGTTAACTAGCCTAATGTTAGTTGAAGGAAACCACATAGGGAGCCTGGTTCAGGAGAAGAATGATAGTAGCGCTGCATGATTATGGCAAATATGATAATCCCCATTATTTTTTTTATTTTTTTTGGGTGTATATGTCATGTGTCTCCATGGACGCCTCACCTTGTCGTTTCTTTCACAGAGGAACTTGAGTCTCTGGGCTCTCTTGTGCATGAAGACTCCGTCCAGGTGGCCGGTCTCCACCGAGCGGATCTCTATGGCCTTCTCCCCCCAGCCCATGATCTGGTTGGAGCGGATGTAGGCTGCACACAGAGAGAGGGGGGGGGGGGGTAAAAATGATAACGCTGCACCTTTAAAACAGTTCACTTTAAATCAGTGCTTCAACAATCAATACAATGAAATTAAAACAAGAAACCACCAGATAAAAAGATGAGAATACAGGGTAAAAAACAATATGATAGTAAAAATAATCTGATAAAAGAATTCCCATAAAAGCAAGTCGATAAAAAAATTTCTTTTAAGAAGTGATTTAATAGATTATACTGAATCTGCAAACCTGAGTTACTCAGGCAGGTCGTTCCAAAGCCTCTCAAGTGTGTTTGTATGTGTGTGTGTGTGTCTGTGTGTTTTTGCTCTGCTGCTGTAAGACAAATAATCAATGCAAGGATCTTATACAATAGGGGTGTGTGTGTGTGTGTATGTGTGAGCATGTGTGTTAATATGGATGTTGAACTGTAGAAGCACCACTTTTAACTGCAGGCTTGCTGCACCTTGGCTCCTTTTTCTCCAAAAAATCAAGTTTTATTATTTCTTCAGGCGTTGGATGTTACATATGAGGGGTGGAAGTGACAAAACTTAAATGATAATAAAAATAGATGTGATGAAAATGCATGTCAACTGAAATATTGAGTGATAAATTGTCGAGTGATTAGACCATTTTTCAATTCACAGTCACTGTCATCACCTCTAAATTTATCAGTTAATTTGCTACTTCCACCCCTCCAGAGCCTTAAACGATAAATGGCAATTATGTTTAAATGATAAATGATGAATCATAGAAAGCAGGGATAAATTATGAAAATGGCTCTGGTTTTATCAAATCACCTGTATTTTTAATCAACTTGTCTCGTTACATTCATTGAAATCATTGGATTTCTCAAATCACTTGACACTCAGTTTTCTCATTCATCACATCACTATTTTTAGCATTTCATTTTAGCTACCTCTTCCCCTCACAGTCACAACAACAAACAGCCTGGTAGCTCATTAGTTGGCTGAGAGAAATCAGAGTTTTGTGTTACAGTATAATAATTTACTATAGTATACTGTCTGCAGTATTAATACGGGGAAGATGCAGGATAAATGCATGAAGAAAGATGTGTGTGTTTGTGTGTACATGTGTGTTACGTGTGTTTACATGCTCAGGCCTGTGTGTGTGTGTCTACTGCCTCTTGTGCGTGCCATACTTCCCGTCACACACACACACACACACACACAAACACACACTCACTCACCCACTGAGGTGGGCATCTCTCCCCACTGCAGCACCACGTCCTTGGTGATGCGGCCGTATGTGTTGACGTAGACGCCCTCGTCCTCGTAGCACACCAGCAGCTCGATGCCGTCGGTGTTGGGCAGGATGATGATGGCGTGGGACTGGATGCTGGTCTGGATCTGGAGGGACCGACAGGACAGAGGACAGGACAGAGGACAGAGGACAGAGGACAGAGGACAGGACAGAGTCAGGGTGACTACAGCTCCAAAATGTTACGTATCCATTAGGACTGCACAATGATGACTAACATGACAAACCAGATGGGTTTTGGCAAATTTGTGATCACAAATATTGATCACTTTGTGTCTCTCCTATTGTCTTCGCTGTTTACAGTGTATACTGCTGAAGTTTCTTGTTTACTGGTGTCTGATGAGAGCCAAAACTTCATGGTTTCAATATTCTCAAATTAAATAAACTTTACTTTTAATGCGTATGGCTCCCATCCATTTTTATACTTCTACATTGTTTGTCACCTCTGTTCCTGTTGGGAGTCTGATTTCCCTCCTGTGATCACACATATTGATATCATGATCATTAGTCTTAATAATCTGGGAAACAAAGTTAGAGATGCACTTTTGGCATCTTACACCGACATCTTGACTCTCTTCAGCTACAGCAGGCGTGCCGAGGGAAATTAACTGAAAAGCAAATCTTCAACTGCAGAAACTCAAACCACAGCGCAGGAAAGTACACGATTAATTGTGCAGCGCTTGAAACCAGTTTAAAATATGTTAACATTAGTTCAAGTGTGTGTGTGTGTGTGTGTGTGTGTGTCCTTACGTGTGTAGGCAGGTAGATGTCGTAGACGGCCCCGGAGTCGACGTCCACGGCGTGGAAGCCTGAGCAGGAGCCGTAGATGACCTTTAACCTCTGACCCTCCTCCACGGTCAGGTCGACCAGCAGCGGCTTGTGCACCAGGTCGCCGAACGACTGAACACACACGAAAACAACAGAGACGGAGAGAGAGAGAGGAAGAGAGGAAAAGACAGGGAGGAAGACCAACAGAACAAAGAGTCACATGATTTTCTGAGGTTTCCAAATGACTAATTTTAAATTAATTGAATGTATTAACCGCCAAATGAACCAAAAGAGCCTCATTTCTCTAGAGTGAATTAATAATGAATCAGTCAGTCTGTAAAACATTTGTCTTTTTACTGTTTAATCAGCCAGCAGCAGCTTCTGCATCAGATCAGTACATATCTGGGCAGAATTTATCAGAGTGTAGCAATATTTTGTTAATATCAAGCTTCAAAAAGATACTTCCACTTTAAAATGGATTTGAAGTACAAAACCTCACGCTACTTTCTGAAAATTAAAACAAATGAATTAAAATTTTTTGACCCCCTTTACACCTGGCATCAACATGCATCCTTGGTGATGGGATTGCATAAAATCCAGCTGTAAATGTAAATGCACCCGAGACACACTGAAGAGGAGTGTTAGTATGTGCATCTCCAGTTCATGCTTTTATATGCTTTTTTTATGCAACTCAAGACCCATTTGTTTAGACTTGCCTTTGTGTAATTTTCTATTTACTTTTGTTTTTATTGTGTTTTTTTTGTTTTTTTGTCTGTTTTTATTGTGCTTTATGTCTGTTTGTATGTTTATGCTTTATTTCCTCTGTGAAGCACTTTGTGACGTCTCTGCTCTTGAAAGCTATATAAATAAAGTTACTTACTTACTTACTTAGAGAAGCTACGTAAACGGTAGTGATGGGACGATATATCGAAAATTCAATATATCGCAATTCAAAAGTGGGACAATCCGCATGGTGAGTCAGAAAAACGAATGGTGATATCAGCTCCATGTTATTCTGCTGTAGTACTCACTAATAAGACTCTTGACAATCACGGTGTCACAAGCTCTCCATCCAAATTGTATTATTGTCAGTTTGTAATGACATTTTTAAATTGTTGTTTACATTCTAGCGAGCCAATGGCATCGCTAGAAAGATTTGTGCCTCAGACTTTGTTGTCACTGAACTTTTATTTATCACATCGTATCCTGGTTGTATTGAATCCTGAACCCCCAGATCACGTATCGAATCGTATCAGGAGATAAACATATTGTCCCATCAGTAGTAAATGGAAATAAACATTTGCAGATTCAACCAGGAAGCAAATGCAAATCAAACAGGCGGCTCGGACAGCAACGCAACTGTCGAAATGGATTAACAGGAAACTCGTTATGGGGGAACAAGCCAGGTGAGGAGTTTAGTGTCACGTTTAAAATGTAACTATTATGAGACAGAGAGAAAGAAAGATCAGATTTCGGTGTGTGTCCAGGAAACGCATTTTAATGCCAGGTGTAAATGTAATCCGGCTAAATCTAGACATCCTGGACACCAGACGCAGGTTAACGTCTGACAGGTAACAAGCGAACCTGTTTTGTTTTTACTCACCTTGAAGGCCATGAACTTGTGGTAGGGCTTCGGCGCCCAGGCATAAACCTCCACCGAGTTCTTCAGAGCCAGAACCAAGAATTTGATCCTCTCGTATTTCACTGGGGGGAAAAAAGCAACAGGGGAAACGTGAGAACAAGAGTGATGGGATTAGCATCAGGGTGGGAAAGTGGCAAAGACAAATGTTTGGGGAATTTTTTTTGCTGTTGCAGGTTTGTCGGCAGCTTTGGCAGAAAATCAACCACCATTAGTAACTTTTATTCTCTTTGAAAAATCCATTTGGTTGGAAAATGATGAAACAAGCAGGTGAATTTTGGGATTTATCAGCCTCTGTGGCCAGTGGACAAAAAGTTTCTTGATCTAAATATACCGTATTCAAAATCAAAAATCAAAATCACAACTTTATTTATAGAGCACTTTTTTTTTTTTTTTCCAGTGCAGCAGATCAGACAGGGAACCCGACAGGTTACAGCAACACAGACCAATACACAGAACAGTTAAGAGGTAAATAAAATAAGACACAATATAAAATGATATAAATGAGAAAAATATGACAAGCTAAAACGTTACAAACATTTATGCTTCCCAGTAATATCTTTTCATAATCTTCTCAAATGTGTTTTCTGCCCTGATTGACACTGGAACAGCCAGTCTGTAGTCAGCTGACAGCTTTTTACAATAGTTCAGAAATGAAACATCTCAGCTTTCAAAATGTCCTTCCATGGCTTTTCCTTGACCCAATTTCTGGACAAACCAATGTTGTATATGGCTGCAACTAACGATTATTTTCATTGTCGATTAATCTGTTGATTATTTTCTCGATTAATTGATTAGTTGTTTGGTCTATAAAATGTCAGAAAATGGTGAAAAATGTGGATCAGTGTTTCCCAAAGCCCAAGATGACGTCCTCAAATGTCTTGTTTTGTCCACAACCCAAAGATATTCACTTTACTGTCATAGAGGAAAGAAACCAGAAAATATTCACATTTAAGAAGCTGGAATCAGAGAATTTTGACTCAAACCGATTAATCGATTATCAAAATAGTTGGCGATTAATTTAATAGTTGACAACTAATCGATTCATCGATTAATCATTGCAGCTCTAATGTTCAAAATCATACAAGGAAATAGAAGTTATAATTAAATTTATCACCACGTCAATTGGCAGCTAGTTGGGCTTCTCTCAGACCCAAAAAACCTCCTTGCTTTTCTACTGTTAATGCCTGATTCATGCCAATTGTCCTGATAAATCATTAGTGTCCTGGCGATTAATCTGAAGCATCCACTAGTATGATCAACGTAAACTGTCACTGGAAGGTTATAATGGTGATTAATTGGTATTATCCACATAGTTTCTACTGATATCCACCAGCTGTTATTTCTGATGCAGAGTAAATTTCGAGCAGATGCGTCAGCAGGTCTCCGTCACAGAAATGTAGAATTGGGACACTGAGGGTTTTTCAGAAATATTGACTTTATCTCAACAGCGCTGTACTTTCCAGAAGTGCTGACACGGCGCGTGCCACTCCAAAGACCAAGTTCTCATGAGAGATCGGATCAACCCCCCCCCCCGCCCCGACAGGAAGGGGACTTCATGACTGACAGCTCTGACCAGCGGACGGGGATTCCAACAGGAAGTGCAGGTCTGTGCTCAGTGGCACGACCATCACCTGGGACATTTTGAATTATAGACACGGCACTGTAGCTTCATGTCACGTCTAGGATGTCGCTACCGCATTGTTTCTTAACCCGGGGCTTTCCATCCCCGTTGTGTTTTTTCATCAGTGACATGTCGGTGCCATGCACGTACGCTCGCTCACGTACGCATCCTGAGCTGAGCCTGTGAAGCCTGCAAACCTGCAAGTTCAAGTCCAGAGCCACCGGTACAAGACTGACTGTGGTTATACTGGGCAGCTCCCAGTGTCAGTGTCTAAAAAGTATGAATGTGACGCAGGTTGTTGCAAGAGCAGACATGTTCAGTCCAACTTACCTGGAAAAATAAAGGTTAAAACATGAAATTCCTTAAAAAAACTTAAACCTTCCCTAACCAGGTCAAACAAAAACACAACTATTATAAACAGAGCTATATTCAGATAACTTTGTAAACACTGAACCTTATAAATGATGGAGGATAAATCAGGGGGTTGACTGTATAGAGCAAACCACTGAGCTTCAATGGATAGAATTACATTAGATTAGATAAACTTTTATTGTACCAGTGCCTGCTGGATAAAATACACATAAAATACACTTAAATACTCATCATCTTCAACATTGCACTTGCCCATCCATAAAACACAACTATATACCTATTTCATACATACAGACAACAGGCATTCATGTTCAAATTTACATTTTAAACAGTTATTTGCCTGGTAGATTGGAGTCTGACAGCAGGTTTTTTTTTTTAAATTGACACAAGAAATCTTGTTTCTTTACCTTTATTTTTCCACTCATACTCTATTTCAGCAACACCATTACTCATATTCACACAGCAGGCAAACCGCAGACTTGCACAAGCAACTGCAGTTTTCTACTGAACCCTGAGCATCTTCAGTGCTTTGCTCAAGATGTTGTGGAAGCTGAGGGAGTTTCCCCAAACAAATCTTTGGAATTCAAACCTGCTTCTTCTTGTGTGTAACCTATGAACTTTGTAGTGGACACAACCCTCCATCTTCAGAATTCTTTATCAGAATCAGAATCAAAATTCTTTATTATGCCAAGTATGTTTGCACATACAAGGAAAGTGACTTGGTGTGGTTGGTATATAAGCAATATATTAACAAAATATATCAAAATACAAAAAATAGCAAAATATTAACAAAATATATGTTGTATTGCACATGTTAATTGTAAATTGTATGGTGAGGTAGGAGATGTTGGTGTTGCAGGAACAACAGTGCATTTGTGTGTGTGTGTGTGTGTGTGAGAGAGTGAGTGTGTGTGTGTTAGGGCTGAACGATTTTGAAAAAATATCTAATTGCGATTATTTTGACTGATATTGCAATTGCGATATGATTTGTGATATTAGAGGGAATGATAATTTTTTCATCATTATTCTCATTTTCATTGAAAGACGTATTAAAATGATTATGGTGTGATTTTTGCGGGCATCTATACCAAACAAAGATGTTCTCTTAAGTCTGTAGAATATGATGTGTAGGCCAGGACATCTCTGCAGCACCACAATATTTCATTTAAAATGCTATTTTGACACACATTTCACCTTTAACAAATATTGCGCCTCCTGCAATTTGAAAATTGCAGTAGGCCATATTGCGATTTCAATAAAATTTTGATTAATTGTTCAGCCTTAGTGTGTGTGTGTGTGTGAGTGTTTGTGTATGTGCGCAATGTTGTTTGGGATGGCTATTCTGTGGGTGAGTATGGGGGAGGAGGAGTAGGAGGAAATCCCTGATCTGGGCCTTTCACTCCTGCTTCTTCTAACAATACTAGAAACCAACACAGCTAGCAATGGCTTTGCTGTTATGTCACAAATCTCCCAGTGACATCTGGCTCCATCATGGAGGTTCACTGGAGAATTGGCTGTGCACCAATAACGGCTAATGATCAGTTCAGTCAGAAACAGACAGACATTAACCGTCTGTTCAATTCTGTTGAGACGGACTTTGTTGCCCGGGAGCTGAGGACCTCCAATATGGCCGCCGGAGTGTGTGCTACATCACCTGAAAGCCCTCTATTCCTCTAACAATAATGTACTGAGAAGTGTAGGCCTGTTACATACCGACTTTGTAGTGGACGCAGCCCTCCAGGTCTCCTACAGTGGTCCATCCCTGCTTCTTCTCCACCTCCGGGTCGTTGTGAAGGATCTTGTTCCTCAGCCAGGACAGGTAGTAGACACGCAGCTTGTTCTTCTTACCTGTCATGGAGAAACAGACAGACAGAGAGAGAGAGAGAGAGAGAGAGAGAGAGAGAGAGAGAGAGGGATAGTGATAAATGGGGAGAGAAAGTAGGAAAGCAGTCAGCGCTCATTCTTCACTCAATTTTTCCTTGGTGAAATCTAAGTTTTACTTTACAAAAGAATCCTCAGCGGAGAGGCACAGATAATCAATTCATCGTGTTTCTTGCCTGTGTTTGAGGCAGCTGATTTGAAGATTTAGCTGATGAGCTTGGCAGGGAGATGATGCTTTTGTTTGCTTCAAATCACCTCAACACTGGGGCTTTTTTTTTTTTTTTCCATGAATTTGTTGAATTAAATTTGTTTGTGTATGCATGTGTAAAGAAGATGCAGTCTGACAATTCAAAGCAGGCCTAAAAGCAGATCAGTTTCCCTTTTACACATTCCTGTGTTTGGTTGGTGAGTTCATCTATCATTACTTAGAGACTATTTATAATTTTTACAGTAGATCTATCAATAGCCAACATAGCCATAATTCTTTCTAGCCAGTAGAAACTGGATTGGCACGATTAAGATCTGTTTTTAATCTTTAATCTTTTTCTGTTTGTTGCATTTTTGAGTACATCCTGTTCTTTGCAGCTGCAATGACCAATTTTGACCAAATCAATAGAGATCATCGTATCTTAAAAGACCCAGAGACAGGATCTCTCTCCTGTGTGTCTGCAGCGTTTTGCAACACTTTGGGAAGTTAGTGACTCTGAATGTGGGTCAAGCTGAGAGAAAAAGAACAACGTGCAAAGGAACGGTCACATGCACATACATCCAAAAAGACAGAAGTAGGAACAATAACAAATGGCCAATGTTGAATTCAGATATATTCATTATAGAAGTCCCACTTTTTACTGCATGCTTGCTGAACTACTGAACCAAGAGGAAGGGTTTGGGGAAAAAACAAGAATGGTCTGGTAACTAGTTGAGTAGTTTTGATTTGCAATGTTGTTTTTAAAGCTTCAGGCTTATTTGGGGATGCAACTGGTCTTAAATCTTATCTGATTTTGCATTAATAAGGTCTTAAAAAGATTCAAATTTTACTCACAGAAACCTGTAGTCACCCTGGTTATGGTTTGCACTTGTTTTTATTTTCCCTCAGAAATAAAAGGGGACCAACATGGGGGGATGGGGTGGGGTGATGGGGTGGTGGGAGGGTATGTGGGGTTTTTGGTCCCTCTATTACAGACACCTTGCCATGTCCTATAATTGCTAAACTGATTTTGTCATGTCTGCAGAAAATTCAATATGATATTAAATGCGGAGCTCCCCAAGGATCTATCCCTGGATCTCTTATATTTCTGATTTATGTCAATGATTTATATAAAGTTTCCGATGTTTTGTCGACAATTTTGTTTGCAGACGACACAAGTGTTTTTGTCTTTTCTCATAGCAATCTTCAGTATCTAGTTACAACAGTAAACAAGGAACTACATAAGTTTTCAGCATGGTTCAAAACTAATAAATTGAATAAAAAACCCAACTTTTTAATATTTCATTTTTTTGGTATAATTAATTACTTCATGTTAACTGATCTTTTCCTTTTTTTTGTTGTTTTCTCTCTTTATCCCTTTACTCCGCTTTTCCTTCTCTTTTCTTTTCGGTTTCTTTTACTTATTTTTCTACTTTTCCCCCTATTTATTTAACAGTATTACTTTACCTATTGATTTGTTTATATTGTTTTGTTCTTTCTAAACTTTTTTGGGGGTTTCATTAAACTATATTGTAATTATGTATGATTGTTATTAAGGGAGACACTCCATAAGCCCCTCAGGATTTCTTTGGTCTTCCTTGCACATGCTCTTTATGATGTTGGGATACATTATGGATATTTTGTCTGAACTACTCTTTTGTGCTAAATAAATAAAAAAAAAATAAAATAAAAAAATAAAATAAAGAGATTTTGGAAAAAAGACATAGAAAGGGATTATTTCAGTCATAATCATTCAGATTTTGCTCAAAATATCGTGATAATATCGAACCATGAACCCAGTGTTGCATATGGGTTTTATTACACTATATTGTAATTATGTATGATTGTTATTAAGGGAGACACTCCATAAGCCCCTCAGGGTTTCTTTGGTCTTCCTTGCACATGCTCTTTATAATGTTGGTATACATTATGGATATTTTGTTTGAACTACTCTTTTGTGCTAAATAAATAAAAAAATAAAAAAATAAATGAATAAAATAAAGAGATTTTGGAAAAAAAGACATAAAAAGGGATTATTTCAGTCATAATCATTCAGATTTTGCTCAAAATATCGTGATAATATCGAACCAGGAACCCAGTGTTGCATATGGAACCGGACCATGACCCGACTGTGCTGTTTGCACAGTCGGGTGCTGTTCTGTGCTGTTCTGCAATTTTCCATGACGTGCATTTTATGTTTTCATACCGCACGGCCGACGTTCGCAGGAGGAAGCCGCCGCGCGTCGCCGTGCGGCTGAATCACGCAGCCGCTTCCCCCCCCCCCCCCCCGTCATGGAAAGCTCGAGTGCGGCGGCGCTACATGTTGTACACACACATGACGTGGCTCCGTTCTGAGGAGGTTTACTCAACATCCGCTCAGACCCAGAGGCCTGTTGGGACACTTAGGAGTGTGTGCGTGTGTGTGTGTGTGCGTGTGTGTGTGCGTGTGTGTGTGTGTGTGTGTGTGTGTGTAAAATTGAGAAAGAGGAGAAGTAAGAACATGTGGATGTACTCTCAGTTTGAGAATAAGTGGGACTCTACTGTGTGTGTGTGTGTGTGTGTGTGTTTGTGTAAAATTGAGAAATATACATCCACACTCCCAGTGTGAGTATGCGTGGGATCCAAGTGTGTGTGTATGTGTGTGTGTGACAGAGCGTGTGTGACTGACAAAGAAGAGGAAAGGGCATACACCTACTACCAGTTAGAAAACAGCATACACACACTTTCAATCTGAGAATACACACACACACACACACTCGTGCTACGAAGTGCGAGCTGACACAGCAGTCAGGAGGATAAACAGAAGTGAAACCAGAGTGTTTAAATGTGAAGCGGGACTACATTATTATTCAGATTTCTCTGTGAGTGTGTGTGTGTACGTGTACATTCTCATTTCTTTATGCATGAGTGTTTACATGCATGCTTGTATCTGCGTGTGCATGTTCATCTGTGTGTGTGTGTGTGTGTGTGCATGCTAATTGTCTGTGTGTGCGTGTGTACATGCTTTATTTCTCTGTGCGGATATGCGTATTGATTGTTAATGTGTGTGTGTGTGTGTGTGTGTGTGCACCCTGGTGCTTGTGTAGGTGTGTAAATACTGCATTTGTGTGTGTGCACGTGTGTGTGTTTACAGTGTGTGTGCTGGTTTTCCGGTGTGTGTATGCATGCTTATCCCTCTGTGTCTGTGTGGATATGTGTGTGTTGATTGTGTGTGTGTACAGATGTGTTGATTGTCTGCATGTGTGTCTGCTCATGTGCCCTTGTGAGTGTGTGTGTGTGTGTGTGTGTGTGTAATCCCTGTGTGATTAACCTATTAACCAAGTTAATCCCATCGATCGATTCATCTCAATGGGGCTGACTTGTCTTAAATAAAGGTTAAAAAACATCTTAAAAAGGTGTGTGTATGCTCCTGTGCCTTTGTGTGTGTGTGTGTGTGTGTGTGTGCGCCTGTGTGTGTGTGTACCTGATATGGTGACCAGGACATTGAGTCCCTCCAGGACGTCCATCTGCTGGAAGCGCCGTCGGCTGATCAGAGGGTAAACTTTCCCCTGACCGCTGCGGTCCAGCAGCATCAGGCCGCTCTCTGTTCCCACCAGCAGGTTCACTCCTGCACACACACACACACACACACACAAAATCAGGACATAATCAAGAGTTAGACTTCATCTGACCATAGTCTGTCCTGACCACCCTCACACAATGTCACTCTCTCTTTCTCTCTCTCACACACACGCGTCCACACACGTCCACACAGAGGCATGAGCATGCACACACAAAATACCAACACACACACACACACACACACACACGTAAACGCACTCACACATGCAAAAACACACGTGCAATCGCAGCTACTAGACTAACCACTGGCTTGTCACACATCCAGACTCACAGGTTTCACATGTAAGCACACACACACACACACACACACACACACACACACACACTCAGCAGAAGACTCAGGGGAACCATAGAAAACAACACTATGACCATAACTGGAAGTAAGATATCCAGTCTGGTTGTTTTAAATGAGTTTGTTGCCACCAGGTGGTGAAAGACAGGACTTCAGTAAAAACAGAGAAGATAATGTAATAAAGTAATATCATCCTAAATGACTTCAGCAGTAGTTCAACAGTCACACATTCTCTACTGACAATTTGTATTACAGTATGTTAAACCAATAAGTAACAAACCTTGAGAAGTTAATTTAATATTTTTGAAGAGCAGATGTACTTGTTATAATGTTACAGTCGGTCTAAATGAGCTGCGGTGTGACAGTTCTCCTCAGCTGGTTTTTTTTTTTTGTCCGCTCACCCCAGAGTGCAGCACACAGGATCTCCGAGTTGAACCTCTTCTTGTACTTGCGGATCTCCGGCGTGTCGCTCTGCGGGCGGGTGTTGACCGGGTTGACGTTGACCACCGAGCCTTTCCGGGACGGGTCGGCCCTCAGCGCCTCCGCCAGCCGGGCGTCGTTGGCGTAGCCTAAGAGGTCAAAGGGCAGGGCTTAGGTAGGGTCGGGGTTAGAGGTGCAGGGTACGCAGAGTTTAACAGGCGGGGGTCAAACGGTGAGGATAGGCATGCTTTTGTTAGAGTTGATTTACATAAAAAAAAAAAGAGACTGAAATTGAAGTGAAATGTTCATGCCTGTACCGCTGCAGTGTGATGTAAAGCCTTTACAAATGCTATGACATTTAAAATTTGTTTTGTTTGAGACTCACAGCAGCCGCTTTGCAGACGTTTGCTGCATTTTAACTCATTTTGTCACGTTTCCAAATTACTCTGAAAGCTTAATGATATATATATATTTTTTTTAAACAATTTATTTATTGACTTTTCTCAGACTCAGAGTTTACAGGAGAAAACACAGAATTTAAGTATTGAGGTATCAAGGATATAAAAAACAAATAAGATCAAGTAATAATCCCATAATAAGACTATTCCCCCCGCCACCCCTACCTCCAGACAAGGGCCATAGTAAAACAATGGTGTCAGAAAGGGCAAAAAAAAAAAATACATTACTGGAAAATACATTTACAAATGCCATTACTTTCCCAGGATTTTCAGGACCGTGGGAAACCTGTATATATTCTCACAGGGTCTTCGTCAGACACAAGGTATCTACTGGATTCAGGTGTTCTCTTGACTAGTTATATGTCAATAGGATTAGCTAAACCTGATCAGAAGGGAAGACTTTCGAGTATTCTTACAACAGCATTGAAACATCATCGAAAAGTCGGCACGTACAAAACTTATGTTGTGCGTATATCTGCCTGAAACTCTACCAAACTTATTAAAACAGACATTTTCTTTCTGCTCTGCTCCTGACATCAAGATTTCCCAAGAGCCACCAGGTGGGGGGACTTACCGACGTTGTTGAGGGCGCTGCCGGTGGATGGAGAGACTTGGAGGAGGCGCGGGTCGATGAACGGAGTGAAGGAGGAGGAGGACTTGTGTTTCTGCATGGTGTTGCTGCTAGACTGGCTCTGCACAGGGACACGCCGCACAGGGACAGTTAGGGGAGACAGAATATCACTGCTCTGTATGACTTGGCTTGTTTGTGAAGCAGACAGTGGTGGAAAGTAACTAAGTACATTTACTCAAGTACTGTACTTACGTAAAATTTTGAGGTACTTGTACTTTACTTGAGTATTTCCATTTTATGCTACTTTGTACTTATACTCCACTACAGTTTAGAGGGAAATATTGTACTTTTTACTCCATTACATTTATTTCACAGCTATAGTTACTAGTTACTTTTCAGATCAAAATTTTATATTTAAAACATTTGATCATCTTATAAAATAGCATTGTTATAGATTAGACTACCCAAAAGTAAAGCTAAATTGTTAAGATTAGCTTCATGTCGACAACTTCAAAATGCTGCTTACATGTACATATATGTCAATAAATCAGTATTAATATTCCAATAATTTATGAAAAATATAACTTGCTAAATGGGGACAGTTTGAATAGTGAGTACTTTTACTTGTAATGGAGTATCTTTACATTGTTGTATTGCTACTTTTACTTAAGTAAAAGATCTCAGTACTTCTTCCACCACTGGAAGCAGATTACATTGAAAACATATGTACAATTAGCTGACTTGATCACGTGATGCTCACAGATTTAATATAAATGAAACATGACAATGCAGTCGAACAAGCAAACAAACTGAGGTACTGCTGTATGTGCAGCATGCAAACACAATGGGCTTTCAATGACGAGGTAAAACGATACATATTGAGGGAAAAGGCAGAAACAAGGGGCTTATGGTGGTGGGTCAAAACAAATGGAGTGCTTTGTGAAAAGAACAAAAGGGAGAACAAAAATGTATTTAAAAAAAAAAAAAAATAGTCTTTCCATGAGAAACATACTTGCCGTTCTGCTCCTAACTGCCCTCTGCACTGTGAACTACAGTCTGGGGAATGAGAGACTATGACTCATCTGCTGTAAATTCGGTAACATCAAGGAATAAATGAGGTTTAGATGTCTGGGGGAATGCTGGTGAACCACCACAGGCCTCACAGGACACTTCAGCAAACAAAAGCCCAAACCAAACAGGCCCGTCGTGACCCTGAAGACAAACTCACTGAGGGATGATGGGATTGTTGATGTAATTCCTTCCCCTGAAGCCACTGATCCACATGGATTTAACTGGGAGCTTAACTAGTAAGCTGGAACTAGAAAGTCACAGGTTCGATCTCTGCAGAAAGCCAAAGGGCCTCACCGATGAAACACTTCATTTTCATTTGTTAGTCAAATTCATTTTCATTAAGTTAATTATTTGTAAGTTAATTTCCTTTGCTTCAGTGACTCAGCTGTATTTGATATGGTTGCTCATCTCACAAGCCCTACAGGTTTATTCCAACCACCTGTGCATACTGGACAATCTTGTTTAATTCTGTCTATTGACATTTGATATTTTACTTTCTTGCACAAATAAACTAAACTAAATTGTAAAGTGTATTTACGAACGTTTCCACAAACATATTGGCACTCATGTATATGTTTCATGAATCCCACCTTGGTTTTTTGTCAGCACTTTTCTCAAGAACAAAAGTCAACATTTTGTGAATGAGGCCCTGTGTGTCCACTCTTGCTGAAGTGAGCCGACACTCACATACATGTGTGTATGCCTGTGTTTCAGAGGGTTTTGTAGAAGCAGAAATTCCTCATTACACCGTTTCTAATAGCGACTTTTTCAAAATTCCTCAAAAAAAATCCCATGTGGAATAAGCTGAACAGGGTGTGAAATGGGGAAAAAAAATTGTCATCATCTTCCAGTTGGAGTTTCAAAAGATCTCTAAAAAGTGTCCCTCCACCACCACCATCTCCTTGCAGGAAGCTTTAGTCAGTAGAGAAACAGAGAAGAAGAAAGTGAGGAAGCCAAGTAGGGGCAGAGAAGACTGCCAGTAGAGACCAGCAGAGGGCGCTCCAACCAATCCAGGATGGAAAAGATAAAGACGCAGACAGTTTCATCATGGCCAGTCAGAGAAAAGTGGATAGAACAAAAGTGTGAGTGGAGCTTCACTGCTGGGCGGGACGACATCAACTTGTATTGAACTGAAACTTGTATAAAGCCTGATTAATGTTTTTATCTGACAATTTCATTGGTTTTATTCCTGTGTTTTGCTGCTGTAATCTTTGATTTTATACAAGCTGCGGACTCTTTTCGCCCCCTAACTCTGGCTGGCCATAATGATTTCAGCCTCTCATTGTTCCCTCCTAGTCCAGGACTGATTAGGCAACACAGGGCACCCTTAGGCGGGCGTCCCGGTGCGGGGCGGAGGGGGGGGGGGACGTACCTCCATGAGCATGGCGAGCTTGTCCAGCGGGCTCTGGGGGGACATGGAGGAGGGGCTGGCCAGGCTGGAGGAGGAGGGGGAGGAGGTGGCGGAGGAGGAGGGGGAGGAGTGGTGGCTCTGCTGGATCAGGTCGGGCAGGAGGTGGATCCGGCCGGCAAAGCCGTTCCTGTCCGGGTGCTGTGGGGAGGGGTGGTGGTGGTGGTGGTGGTGGTGGTGGGGGCTGGGGGTGAGGTGGCCGAGCCCCGGGCCCGCCGCCGAGCCGGGACTCGGGGCGAAGCCGGCGAGGGGGGCGGGGCTCTGGGCCTGTCCCGGGCCGGGCACGGGACGCTTTTTGTCACCTGCGCTCTGGAAATAGAAAGAGGGGTAGACGACTTTGGGTCTAGATGAGTTCCTCAGCAGCTCGGGGGAAGGGAAGGTGTTAGCTAGAGCAAAGGGCAAACTACAGTGACTACTCTACAGGCAGAGAGAAAACTGCTGTTAGTGCTCAGTCTGTCAGAGAAATGCCACTTTGTGCTTATTGGTCATAACTGATAATGTAACTGACAGATAATGTGACACATGGCAAAATGTAATAAAATGTCCCTTTGAATGGGTTGAAAATGTATTAAAACCTGTTCATGTTATAAATTGCTGGATAATGTAATAACACATTACTACATTACCTGCTGATCATTACTTTATAAGGTGATGATGTGATAATCACATATGATATTCATTAATGATGTAATAACCCAATATATCATTTTCTCTCATCTTTATTAATTACTACGTTATCAGTCATTATTATTACATCAGCTAAAAATGTTACACCCCTTATGAATTAAGAAATAAGGTGATTTTACTACATTACCCTGGAATTTATTACATTAACAGGTTTTCTTACGTTTTCAACCCCTTTAGAGGAACATTGTATTACATTCTGACTTCATTACAGCTACTTTATTTATGTAAATAATCTACAGTAGGTCCAAACAAGCTAACACTTATCTAGTGAAGGAGGTGTGTTTTCAGTAGTGGGCCTGCACAGTGAATCAGAAGAAGAATCTGACCTCAACACTGACATATGAAATATGTTTCAGACTGTTTCCTACAGCAGCTATTCTGATGCTGTGCTGGATCTCTGGCCTATAAATCCAGTTGCAACTCAGAGAAAAACAAAATCACTCATTACATTCAATCTGACAGATTACATTCAATCTGACAGATTTTTTTATCTAATGCAACTTGTTTTTTTTTTTTAATCACAACTGTGCGACCCTGTTTAGTAGCACATCCATTCACCCCATAGAATGAAAATCAGTGAATATGATGTCCTATCTGTATCTTCTATCTGTATTCTACTGCAGTAATTCTCAACCTTTTCCATATCAGGGACCCCGAATTTCGTACACATTAGGGCCACGGACCCCCATTTGATCTGAGAATATTTTTATTCTTAGATATGATTTTGTCCAGAATTCCATGACTATCTGTATTGTAGGTAGAGAGATAACAGTGAAGCTATGATCAAAACAGTCATTCTTCTACATTCTCTAATTGTCTTAACTTCTTGTAAATGAAATAATGCTGAAGTTTAACAATTCATCAATTTGCTGTGGGACCGCCTCGAACCCTCTCAAGGACCGCTGGTGGTCCCCGGACCGCACGTTGAGAACCACTGTTCTACTGTATATGCTTCTACCCGTTCTACCACTCAGCCCATCTCCACCGGCAACACAAAGCACATAACAGCAACAGAACATGATCAAAACAACAGGCAAACACAGTGGAAAAACACTCGGGGTATGAATGAACAAAATCCACCACAACAGAACAACTAAAAGTGGACGATATGTGACCGGTGTGCGTGAACATGACGGTAACGCGTCGGGGCGGTTTGGTTCGCTTGGAGCCGGTACCTGTCTGACGATCAGCGTGCTGTCTTTGCACGGCGTGGATCCTGCGTCGCTCTCCTCGTCGTGAACGATCATGGTCTTCACCGACTCCGTCTCCCCGTTGCTCAGCCTGGAAGAGCTGCAGGGGAGAAGAGAGAGGAAAGATATATTCAGTTTATTGCAATATATCAAATAATATACATATGCGAAAATAAGCGCTCAAAAGGTAAGAGCACGCCTCGAACACTGTCACGGTTTAACAGGATTCCATATTCAAATATAATAAGACGCTTTGGATTAAGTGTCCGCCGAACAGCATAAGTTATTTTGTCGCTGCACTTGTACTAGAAGTTAATATTCAGAATTATAGATACTCTTATGAATTTAGTGATTAACCCAAGAAACTAAACATTAACAATTAGGAAAAACATTCTGTTACAGTGGATTAATGACAAAATACCAACAGTTAAAGGTGGTGTGGCTGCTATACTGTTGCAGGGCTTTTCGTGAGCTACTAACTGTACATAACCGTGGTTACTCATTTATTAAGCTGAGCTTTGTTTTGTTTTGTTTTGTTTTGTTTGTAATATTTTACTTAATTGTCTTGGTTATTGTATTATTGTCATCTCAATTATGTTTTGAATAAAAAATTTTAAAAAAAACCTCAAACTAAAAACAAAACAAAAAAACAATTAGCAATATTACTTATCATTACTGGGTTAATTTCTGCTCACTTACAGTTATTACCTAGTTTTCGAGTGTGGCATAAAAGAACAGTAGTGAATCTTTTATTGTAAGTTGTGCACCGTAATATGAAGCACTAAATGAGACAGAAACGTACTGTTATTGTTTTATTGTTGATCCGTCTGCTATTTGCACCGCACCAATGTGCCGAGCTAAATCCTTTCTACGTGCATATGTACCTGGCGAAAATAAATCTGAATCTGAAAAAACTACAACGGTGAGGTGTAAGACTGCACTGTAAGCAGAAACATGATAAAAGATGAAACAAATCTTGCTGGGCAAACGTGTTCCTGTAAATATGTAAGGTAAGTAAAGGTCAAAATCGAGACTACACTGAGCAGTCCATATTGCAGAGTCAGTAGAGCATAAGGTCAAAGGTTAAACTGGTGAACGTACACGGCTCTGGAGTCCTCGGGGCCGGAGGTCGACTCCTCCCCCGCCTCCTGGTCCACCTCCTCGTCGTCGTCTTCATCGGTGGTGCCCGACTCCTCGCTGGAGGACGAGTAGTCCGTCACCTTGTGGGGCGGGCGGACGTCCTCCACCGCGCGCAGCTCCTTGGCCAGCGCCGTCAGGTCCTACAGGTCAGGAGGTCACAGGTCAAACTAGGGGTCAAAGGTCATTTTGTCCCGGGACTTGAGTTTTATCCGTTTTCCAGCTGGGCATTTTGTTACCGAGCCACTTGAGCTGTTAGATTGTGTGTACGCATGTTCTTTCAGTTAATCTCTGTTTTAAGAGCAGAAGAGAAACAGGAAACAGGAAGCCGCTAGAGAGGAAATGAGGTCAAACAGGTACGCCAGCCAATGAGAAGCCAGCCTGTGAGTAGCAAAGCCAAAAGATGAAGTTAGGACAGAGATGAAAGTCAAAACGCCGCTGCTGCTGTACAGCTAATGAGTCTCAAGATAGGAAAGGTTAGTGGATTAACTCAAATAATGACAAGAGCATTGGAGAGAAAGCAGCTCTAAATATGAGTGAGAAATTATAACAATATAAAAGAAAAAGGTAAATTCTTTACTGAGGTTAGAGAAGGCATGAGTTAAGATGGCCGCCGAGGCCAAGAGACCAGAGGAGAGAGAGCGAGCCGTTAGTACAGAAACCTTCAGCCAGCGAGCTCAACCCAGAGACAAAAACATCACTTCACAAAGTCTTACCACTTCACCCTATTGGACGGCGAGTCGGTCACATGACACAATCCAAAGGAGCCCGTTTATTATTATTATTGTTCACACACAAACACGGCAAAAATCTTCATCAGGACACAAAGAATCATCACTCGCACTCAAAAGTTAGCATTCCAATTTTCAAACAAACCCAAAAGCAGCACACCATGTGATCATCAGCACACACACACACACACACAGCAGTCCAGTGACCTAGCTCTACCCCAGCTAGCGCGCTACTAGCTAGTCAGCATCGAGTCAAGCTCTCACCGCCGGTCTGCTCGGCCTGACCAAGTCCCGCCTCTCCTCGGGTTTTTTCCCAGCATTCTCTGGCCGTTGGAGGGGCGAGCCCTCAGATTTGGACGAGGCTGAAGGAGGGGGGGGGGGGGGACAGCGGGGTGGAGGGTCAGTATATTGTAAAGAGTAATGAAGATACTACGAAGAACAGAAAATCAAATTGTGCATATGCTTGTGTGTTTCTCTGTACATTTGTTCTACGTGTGTGTGTGTGTGTGTGTGTGTGTGTGTGTGTGTGTGTGTTTTACGCGTGCTAAAGTGTGTGGTACATTGTTCATTTCTGTCCATATGTATGTGCATGTGTTTACCTGTGTATTCGTGTATCTGTGTATGTTGTCAGGTGTGTGTATGCATATGAGTGCATGGACCAATTGTGTGTGTGTGTGTGTGTGTGTGTGTGTAGGTGGTGTGTGTGCCCACGTGTGTAAATGTGTGTCTACGTACATTGTGCTGATGTATGTGTGTGAGTGCTGATTTGTGTGTGTGTGTGTATGTATGCATGTGTGTGTGCATGCTTGTTTATTTAAGTCCATACATTGATTTGAGTGTGTGTGTGTGTGTGTGTGTGTGTGTGTGTGTGTGTTTGTGTGATTGGGGGTGCCCGCAAGCATATGATGTGTGCGCCAATATACTGTATATCAGTCAGTGTCTATTCACTGGCTCACTGTGTGTGTGTGTGTGTGTGTGTGTGTGTGTGTGTGCGTGGACTCACAGCGGGCCCTGAACCTCTCCCCAGAGCCACAGTGAGAGCCGGGCTGGGAGCTGGAGTTGCTGGAGCTGCTGGAGGAGCTGGAGCCTCCGCTGCCGCTGTGGCTGCCGGAGGGTCTGGGAACCAGCTTCTCCACCCGCTCCCACAGCAGCCGGGGCTCCGCGCTGCGGGGGGAGCAGAGGGGGAGCAGAGGGAGGAGGCGCTCAGTAACAGAAATATAAAAATGTACTTACCACTAGGAACACACCAGGGTTTGACTGATATGTGATTTTGAAGGCCAATACTGACACTGATATTTTCAAACTTAAAGGAATAGTTCATCCAAAAATGAAAATCCTGTCATCATCTCCTCACCCTCATGCCAAATGAAACACAGGTGAAATTTGTTAGTCCATATAACACACAGGGAGGCTGCAGCACAACTTGGCAGCAGCCTTCTCCAAAACAACTGAAGTCAATGGGGACCTGTTCTTTAGAGTTCCAAAACAAAAACAGCCAAACAATCACACTGTGAATAGAAAGACCTATACACCATTATTTGTTGCAAATCAATCAGCTGTAGTTAAGATTTGCACTAAATGATGGTGTAAATATACTGTAGGTCTTTTTGGAACTCTGAAGAACTGGTCCCCACTGACTTCAGTTGTTTTGGAGAAGGCTGCTATGGAGTTGTGCTGCAGCCTCCCTGTGTGTTATATGGACAAACTTCACCTGTGTTTCAACTGGCATGAGGGGGAGGAGATGATGACAGAATTTTCATTTTTGGGTGAACTATTCCTTTAAAGTCCCCATGAAACAGCATCTTTACTTCCTTGATTTGATGCATTTCCTGTTGAGACAGGATGTTGGGGCGGGACATAATGCAGAAAGGGATCATTCAAAAGTCTAAACCAATCACGGAGAGGGGGGCAGTTTTATTTCTTGGGAGGGGTGGGACGGTTCAAAAATCTGTGATATTTTATTGGTTGGAATTTGTATTTTCTCCTGTTGCAGCATGAGGTCACCAGTAAAGATCCACTGTTTTCCAAGAAGAAAAATAAATGGGAGTTAATTTCATGGGGACTTTAAGTCAATGATAGTCAATACTTTCCACAAACATTCATCTATATATTTGACCAGTTTCATGCAAATTTTATTGTCAGGGTGGAAAAGCCTCTGAAACAGCATTCAGACCATCATGGGACACTAAAACTCTCCACTGAAACTCAGACTGATGATTATTGAGAGAGAGAGAGAGAGAGAGAGAGAGAGAGAGAGAGAGAGAGAGAGAGATGTTGTGTGTTAAAATGTAGTCAACAAAAAATATATCTAATGACACCCAAAATGGCCACCTCAGGCAATTTAACATCAAGATAAGATTTGTCAATTGCTCTCAGTCAGTAGCTGAATATTTTCATTCCTTTGCTTCTTTTCAAATCATGCACCTTGGAGGAGCTGCAAGGATGCCACAGATTCTTTACCCTTTGCAGTGCTAATGCAAGACAGATGCAGGATAAACGCATCCAGGGGGAATTCTACAGTATTGGATATGCTGTATGTGTTGACAAATAAATAGATAAAGGAGGGTACACACACATGCATGCATAAATTTACTCTAAACTGCAGTAGGAAGGAGAGTCATGTGAGGGTCATGGAGTTTAGTATAAAAACACATCGAGGAATAATCTGTTTAACATAAAAAAAATGTCTCTGAAATGACCATTAAATTATATCTTAAGATCCACAGCCCAAGAGTCCTAAAGCATATTTACTGTACTTTACTGTATTGTATTTACTGCACTGTATATGATAGTATGTAAAGCCTTTGATAAATATAGAGAGATATAAAATATACAGTAGTAGAGTACACATATATAAGAAAAGGGGTGGGATAAAGAAAATATGTTAAAAAAAAAAAGTTAAAAAAAAAGAAAAGAAAAAGATGTACAGTATATACATACAGTAAATAAGTAAACATGAATAAAAAATATTGGAATTGTAGAGATAGAAAATATCGTAGTAGTATAGTAGTGTTACAGTAGGGGAGAGATTGGATACATGGAAAATCTCATGAGAAAGCTTGTGGTTTGGAAATAGACAGAAACACGTGTACATGCACACGCACGCACACACACACACACACACACACACACACACACACACACACACACGCACACACACACACAGAGATAGATAGATACAAAGAAGTATCACAAGGTTAGACAGCTAGCACTATTACATAAACCCTCCCACACAATACCCACTGGATGAAGAAAAACAGACAGTGGGTATCAGTGGGTATACTGAATGTACAGACATACAATCCTCTACAGCCTTCTGTCTGTCTGTGTGTGTGTGTGTGTGTGTGTGTGTGTGTGTGTGTGTGTGTGTGTGTGTCTTTGTGTGTGTTAGGTCTATCTCCAAGCTTCCTTTTGTATCTAAGGTTGTTGAGAAAGTCATTCTTTTTCAAGTCTTCTTTGGAATTTTAATAACACATTTGTAAAACTGGTTTTAGACTAGATCATGTAGCACTGAGACTGCTCTCCTGAAGGCTGCAAATGACCTTCTTTTGACAGTTGATGTGGGTGACTGTGCAATTTCAGTTCTTTTATATCTTTTATATATAACTGCTACAGCTCTTATCTCTAATAGAACATTATCTGTCTCAATAAATAGAGTAATACATCCTCCTCTAGAATATAACCTGGAGTCCCACAGGGCTCTATTCTAGGCCCCACCCTATTCTCCCGATACATGCCCCCCCTCAGTGATATTAACCACTAACATGGTGTTTCCTTATGTTATTATATGACAGACGGACAGACAGACAGAGAAAGAAAGAAAGAAAGAAAGAAAGAAACAAAACCAGGAGGATAATCTAACGACGGTTTACCTGGCGGCGTTGCGGTGCACGGCCTGGTTGCTGGGCGTGGCGTTGCCGTGGTGATGAGGGGAGTCTCGGCGTGACAGCACTGGGGACCTTGACGTGGTCCTGACAGGAACCTTTCATCATAAAGACAGTGACCGGCTCACACACACACACACACTCTGAGTGCATGTATGTGCTTGAGACTCGCAGCGAATACACAAAAGCTTAAAACTGAACAACCACAGCTGGCACCATCATGGAGTCCTTCAGAGACCTTTTTAATTTAGCCAACTATCCAGCAGGCTAATTTAGCGAAGCAACCAATTTTAAATGTTAACATGCAGCTACTACTAATGCCAGCCTCCACTAGATATGTTAACTAATCAGAAATCAATACGGTGATGGTTAGCTAACAAGATAAAATGAATAGTCTGACAAGGTGGATTTGTTTCCAAATGTAGGTTATGGACACAACTGTCCTGTCTTCAGTCCTAGTCTCTACTCCAAAACACTCAGCAACCAGATACTATGGCTAGCTAGCTAACAAACTGACATTATCCAAACAAAAAATCAATCAGATGGATCAGTGAAATGATCAAATCCCTGCCAAAAATAGAACAGAAATGAGTCTATTCCATTTTTTTGAGACTGCCAAGTTGTATGTATAGAAACACAATCAGCTGTTCACTGCCACCGTCGCTCAAGAGCCGAGGACCTCCAATATGGCCGCCAGAGGGTGAGTTACATCACCTACAAGCCCTCTATAACGTCTGTTGTTGAGAGTGAATTTGCAGACCAAAAAGATGCAATCTTCCCCCAAAATATTTCCTTTTTCAATTCCACTCAGCACCACAGAAACAAGCAAAAGCATCACACCAGTCATGAGTTCGTTTTTCTCCTAGGTGGTAGTTCAGGCACCTGTCTCATGACCACAGTGAATGAGAGGTGCAATATATTACGTGTTGAAGAGCCGAGGTGTTTGTGTCAGAGGAGAAATGTATTAAGCCAATGAAGAACAATGGGTAGCATCCAAAGCGTAGCATAACACAGCAGTGCAGAACAGAACACAGCCCAGTCAATGCAGCCAATATCATTTAGGTATGAATAACACAGAAAGCCATGATTACAGTATGGGATAATAAGGAATTACTTAGGGTCAGTACTAATGTTAATGAAAGGGGCAACCATTCCTAACATGGTGTGATAAAACGCTCCAGTATTTCCAGACTGAAATGAAGTGCGCTCCTGTCTTCAGAGGATCTGCCATTGTTGTTGTGGAGAGGGATCTGCACTGAGAGAAATGTACTAACTTTGTAGTGAAACTGCATGTACTATACAGTTAAGGTCCGACAGGGTTGTGGGTACGACTTGGCAGCAATTCTATTCACAACGGAGGGTTTATTTTTGTGGAGTTCAACTTATTTTCGCTCTATAGATTGAACTATCATTTTACCGAGTGGATTCTGTCTACCCACGTTTGTCAGAGTTCCAAGTCTCAAATAGCTTTCCCGTCTTTCCTACTCATTTCCTACATTTTACCACAGCTTCCGACGCCCTATACATTTAGAGGAGAAGAAATGTCTCCAGAATGCTGAAATGCAAAACCCCGCTGCTGCTTTGCTTATTTTCCTCTTCTTCATCTGCAGCTATTTTTACATCCTTCTGTGGATGTAAAAGGCTGAATCAGATTTGTGAGACAAAGGAGAACGAGAAGGAGAGAGAGAGAGACTGTAACATCGTCTCCTACGGTTCAGCCATCACTCGGCTGGGTTATGAAGAGGTCACAGACTGATTATTGTGGTTCATAATAACCGCAAGCTACCTTTCTCAATGTGTACAGTCACCACTGATTCATAATGCACAGCAGAGTGAAGCTCAGTTCCCTCTGTGCCCAGATATTCTGTACAGAACAATATCTGATTCCCTGAGGAAACCTACAAGAGACACTGAATCTTGATTATGTGGAAAAATTAGATTTAGAGCTGCCAACCAATAGCATATTTCAAAAACCCTATTTGATTTTTCATGTGGATTTAATTAAAGCAGTATATCATTCCCCAAGTCTTTTACTGCACCACCACTTTAGCTATAATCATAATCTGAAAAAAAAATCAAATAAAAAATGAATTATTTGATAGGGTGGGAAGCTATTAAAGTAATAAAGTCAACAGTCTGGTCTCTGGGGTTATCAGGAAGGTCTTTCTATTTGGTCAATTAACAGGAAATTGAGTCTAGTATCTAACTACTTATACCAGTCTATACCGGGGGTCTTTCCTGCTGTCCTTACCCGGGGTGGGACTTCCTCTGTGGGGGTCAGCTCGTGAGCCGAGGGCCTAGGCTGGGGGTGGGGCTGCGGGTCAGTGCGTGCAGGCGTTGATGAGGAGGAGGATGGTGATGAAGATGGAGGGTGATGGTGATGGTGTTGATGTTGGTGGTGTTGGTGTTGGTGTTGGTGGGGTTCCTGGCTGTTGCGGAGGTGAAGGTTTGCAAAGCTAGGAGCCAGCGGCTCACTGAAGGACTGGGACCGAGACACGACGGGCGGGGGGGTAGCGGAGGAGGAGGAGGAGGAGGCAGCGGCGGTCGAGGCCACGCTGCCGCTGCTCTTTAAAGCAGCCAGGTGGGAGCGGACCTTCCAGACGACAAAAACAGAACACATGCGGGGGGGAGGTGTCAGTCTGCATGCACTCTGACAGGGGCTTTGAGGAACTTTTAGGGGTTCTTCAGACTGAAACCATAAGGGAGCCCCTCCTTGAGGAACCCCTTCATAAAGGTTCCACGAACACCTCCATGAAGCTCTAACATATCGCTGTTGTCCTGCGAAAACCTCCAGCCTAACTCCAGCCTTGGTCATTTTCATCTTGAGAAAGGAAGAAAGGAGCGCTTCTTGGATCTGAAGTAATAGGAGGACAGCAAAAACAGGAGCTCTGCAGTTGGCGGGTACAACAATACCTAAAAATATATATACTAGGGATATCCCTTGCCAGTCACATCAGATACGCACGAGGTAAAGGCATGAATTCCCCAAAGAAAAACCACGGCACTCAGTCTGCAGGTATAAAAAAGGTAAAAAGCCTTTACGATAGTGGCTACATAATTAAATCAGCGACCAACGCTGATCGACCAAGAACTGGTCTTCGTCCCCAACGTGTGGGGTTTTTCTTTGGGGAATTCATGGCTTTACTTCCTCATACATATCCGACGTGGCTGGAAAGAAATATTCCTAGTATATATATTTTTTAGGTATCTGTAATTTTTAGGTTTTGATTTCAGTTGAAGGACTACATGCTCCTCTATGGGTTGAGAGAATGCTACCACCCTCGATCTCATGAAGCTCTTTCAACACCCCATTGGATAATCTCAAAAAAGTCCTGGTGGTCAAGCTGAAAACAAGGCTGGCTTTCTTGGTTCCTCAAAAGTTGACAGTTTGGGGGATACCAGGTTTTCACTGGACAGCGACGATATGCAGGTCCTTCAAGGTAACCTTTGTATTTTTTTCTAGCGAGGAACCCTGAGGTGCTTATTGGCTCCCCATCAGTGGTTCTCAACTATGTTCCATTGACGCCCAAGAGTCTGCTGGTTTCCACTCCAACCAAACACTACAGCAGATGATGTCACTGATTTGCAAGATTCAGCCGGAGAGGAGGAACTGATCAGAGAAATCAGCTGGAGTTGTCTTTTGTTTGGAATGAAAACCTGCAGACTCTTGGGCGTCAATGGAACATAGGTGAGAACTACTGGTTTAAATCTTAGAAGAACCCCCAAAGGCCCCCCTAGTCTTTCGAGTGCGATGGGGGGGGGGGGGAAGGAACACTCTCACAAAAAAAGGTACACACACTTGTACCTGTTGTCACTGAGGCTGTACCTTTTAGAGGAGCAGAAAGGCAGAAAGGGGAGGAAGATCAGCAGCGAGGGAAAAGAGGACAAAACCTGACAACGTTCACTATTTATTCTGATCAGTATTTTAGATTTTAGTGACTAATTCATAGAAGTAAAGGTGCAGCCCGAGCAACAAAAGGTATCATGCTGTACTTTGTTTTCTGAGAGTGAAACAGGGGGAAGCAAACAACTTACACAAGACTGTAACAACAACAGAAGGCACAGGCAGCGAATAGAGGAAGGAGGCTGAGTGGAGCCTGAGACAAAAATAGTTGAAGCTGACAATTGTGACTCAGTCCTTTGATTTGACGCTAGAGTACGGCCATTTTGAATCACTGCTAGCAATCATCTGGTTTGATTCTTTTAAGGATGAAAGGGCCTATTGGATGAAACCAACAGCAACCTGTTGGGTCTTACTTCAATATGTTCGATACGTTCTCCGAGGACATGAGCATTCAGCAACTCTTAAATCTTCCTAAATGTCTCATGATACTGCATGGTAAATCATTTAAAAAAGCTCGTTTTTCAGGTAAAATATAAAATTTGGATAAAACTTTTTAAAGAGAACCATCTCAGTGTTTTTAAGTTTTGTCTCCCATCCAGTTTTCGTGACATGAACGATATGTGACGCTGGACTCGGGCGCTGTCATTAACTGTTAGAGTGAGATCACATGACAGCTTCACCCATTTCGGGCCTCAGGAGGACTCAGTCTCACCACCAATACTGAGCATGAACATGAATTGCATTAACAAAGCACGAACACAGGCTGGCATGCAAACATAATGTGAATACAGTAACATACATGTACACATGACCCCAGACACTTAACAAAGCATGCGCGCATTCATGGATTTTTAGGAACGGTGGCAGCAAACATCTTTTTTTAACCGTTGTTTATCGAGGGAGGATTGACTGAGCACGCACGGCCTTTTTAAGCATCTTCACATTCATTCACACATTCACAGCCTGCTGCACTTTTCACACACAGTTCAACACATTCACACATGGAGCCGCCCAGTGGAAGCACAGTCTCCTGCTGCTGGCCGCTGTGCAGCTCGACTTCGCTTTCCTCCGACGATCGCGGGTTTGAACCAGCGACTTTCCATCACATACCCACATCCAGCTCACCACTCTAACCTTGATGACTCCCTGAACGTGTCACCAATTCATATTCAATCCACCATCACAACTAGGGCTGCACAATATAATCAATGATGCAAAACAATCAATTATTTTGCTGAATATTGCAATTGTGATATAAATTGCAATACAGTATACAGACAGATTTTTCAATGTAGTTTTCAGCAAAGAGGAAACATTTTCTATAAAAACAAACTGAGGTGTTGTTGCTTAATATTTGCTGTGTTTGAATACAACTAATTTTTTTTTTTTTTTTTTTTACAATGTGCAATTTAATTTATAGGCCTATAAGTTGTGCTCAGCAACCACTCTTTGGAAACTGTACTTCATATTGTGATTTTCTATTTGTTTATATTAACTGTGCAGCCCTAATCAGCAGACCTTGAAGTGAAGCCATCCATCTCTGATTCAGTACACAGTAAAGTATTTGCAGTCGAGTGAGCACATGTCAACACACGGCGTCACATTTGAGCCTAATGACTCGCAGCTAATGAGACATTACTAATCCACTTTTAACATAATGGCAGAAGCTTCATAATACATCAGTGAATTACGCCATCACAAACTCCCTCAACCCGCTTTTACCAAGTTCGAGCATCTTTTCTATATAATTTATCCTGTGTGACATATTCAAAACAGACTGACTTCAATGAACTGTGATTATTCATGCTTAGCGGGTGAGTAACACCGCCTGAGTCGCCCCGCTGAAGTCTGTGTGCGTATGAATTATGAATGCTTTAATCACCAGCTCACAATGAACGGCTACCTGGAGGACGGACCGCAAAACGCTCAAAATACCAACTGACAAACTTCTCTCATGTTCACACAAACACACACACACACGTATGCACACACACAAAAAAACTGTCTGATTTTGTAATAATTAGACATTTGCTGAAAGTGCTCTTGGTCGCCTTCATGAGTGGGAGGAGAAACCTGTCAATCAAACTGTTAATCACAGGAGAAAGATATCTAATCAGGGTTGGGATCAATTCCTTTTCATTGCAATCAATTCAATCAAAGGGAAGATTTCTTTCAGATGAAAAAATAATACTACAATTCTCTTCTCTTCTGTGAAAATTTGCATTCTTTCATTAGCTTGTAGATTAAATGCAGTTTCACGATTTCCAATTTCAAATGAGTGAATTCAAAGAGAATTGATGACAACCCTGTCTGAAGAAGTTCAACAGCAGCAGAAAGGTGGATCCATTTTCCAGATGAAACAACCTAAAGGAGTTCGGCTGGAAACACATGTGAGGGAGAAAGAAAGTGAAGAGAAGCAGACTGAAGCCATCGACTTCAGATCAAGAGGATAAACACTAATGAGACTCCCAGACAAGAGCGCGAGAACAAAGAGTTCAGTCTTTTGAAAATCACCTGCAACAAACAGAAATCCTTAATGAGACAATTTATGTCAGGAGAATAAACAGGAAAGGCACAAATAGACGGGCAACTTCTAGAGGCAACGGAGGTGGGAAATATTGCCACAGATATGACAACTTGGACGAAAATGAATGTGGATAATTCAGTGAGTTATAACCAGTGCCCGAAATTTACTTTTTGGCTCACCTGCCAAGGGATGGTAAACTAAAAAATGTACCTGGGGAGAATATTTTTTCCAGGACAAAATAATTAATATACATTTTCATAGAAATATGTCACCCTACCTGTTAATGCTATTTATGGTGTAGAATCAGATACTGTGTGAAACATTCAGTAAAAAGACAAAAAGAATTGCTCACTAGGCTTATACAATGGATCTTTTTTTAAATTTTGTTCTTTTTAGTTGTCTAACACCTGCTGTGTGTCGCCATATGGGAATAATGTGAAGTTTCTACTAATGTTAGGCTAGTTAACCATCCGGACAGCAGAGAAACAGAAGTTTAGATGTTACTGCTTTGTGTAGAGCAGAGAAACAGGCAGCCAATCAAACGATCAAGTCTGTTTGATATGGAGCCATTGTTTTGGTTTGATCTGATACTCAGAGAGAGAGTACGGTGGCCAGCAGGGACAAAGTTTGAGAACAGGCAAAGACCAAAGACTGTATTTACCCGAGGCTTTCACATGTTGTCGTTTGAAAAAGGTAGCAGCATTTGGTGCTTGGATGTTTATTTCGGACACTGGTTAACAAATAATACATCATTTTTAACACTATGCCATGAATCTGTTCATTTTCAGCATGGGCAGCCCCGGTAGGAATTGAACCCCCAACCCCGGCAGTGTGCCTTGCTCTACCCATTACGCTACAAGACCGCAAAATGTATCGTGAAAAAAAGAAAACAACTATTGGCAAAAACCGCCCACCAGACCTTGACTCAAAATGTTGCCCGTATACGACGGCCTTGAAAGGAGGAAGAACGGGTTGGGGTTGGGGTTTGGGTGGGGTGGGGGTGTTTTGGGATCGCCGTGGTTACCTGTGGCTCCACGGGCCGGTGCATGGCGGGCGCGTCGGAGGACGAGTTCCCGTTGGGGTAGGACGACTCGGAGCGGGGCGGCACCGGCGGCTGCTGGGGTTTGGTCTGCGCCGCCTGGGGAGAACCCTGGATGTTCTTACGGTACCGCTCGTCGGCCTGGGGAACACACACACACACACACACACACACACACACACACAGGGCAAGGACACACACACACAGGGCAAGGACACACACACACATAGGGCAAGGACACACACACACATAGGGCAAGGAGACGCATACACAGACACAGAAATAGACATAGGACATACACACACACACACAGACACACACAAACACATGGCAAGGACATGGACACACATGCAGTAACACACACACATATATGCACATGTACACAAACGCACACACACGGCAAGAAGACACATAGCCAAACACACACACAAACACACAGACACACAGTAAGGAGACACATACACAGACACACAGACATATAAACACACAGTAAGGATACACAGACACAGAGGTAAACACGTAGGGCAAGGAAACACATTCAAAGCACACACACACACACACACACACACACACACACACAGCAAGGAGGCAGACACCCAGACAGACACATACAAACAGAAAGAGAAGCAAGCACACAAGGACACAGACACAAACACACACACACACACACAGGCAGCAGCATTAGTAGTGGTTTGAGGACACAGCGGAGTGTGTGTAAGGACACACACAGACGTCACAGAGGAGCGGTGAGTGGACAGAAGCCATCAGGCGCTACGGTTTGTTAGTCCCCCCCCCCCCCCGCGGAGCAGAGACGCTGTGTTCCAGCAGATCAGAAAGTCATCAGTGGTGCAGACACACAGCGGGAACAACACAGCGCTCTGTGAAGGGCGGCAATGCTGCTGTTGTTGTTGTTGCTACAGCATTATTCCCACAAAAACCTGCTGGGATGACATCACTAGGCACTACAACCAGCAAAGAGTGTCATGCATTTTTTCACGTGACGGCAAAAAAGACAAGAGAGGTTATGACACACATCGAGGTCCAGGACACTGATTTATGTATTGAGGGGATTTTTGTTTGAAAAGGGGCGCCAGTTATATTAAATTCAAGTATTTTCAAGGCCGTTCATTCATTTTCAAAAGCTTTCAAGGTCTTGTTTTTCCGCAAATTCACAAACTTGCAAGAATTTTCAAGGACTGCGGGAACCCTTTTAACATATTAATTATGCCATGTGCACTTTAGTTACCGTATTTCCTCTAATACTGGCCCAGGCCTTTATTTACCTCAACTGCAGAGGGTACCAGGCCTTTATTGGAAGCAGGCTTATATTAGAGACAGGCCTTTATTTCTAATTCCCTCTGTTTGATAAGTATATTTGCTCATATTTTAGTACGAAGCCTCCTTGTTTTCTGATCTGCTTCTGTTTGGGTTCGTTAGGTAGCCGTTTTTTTGTTACTGCAATGCATTACCGATAATTACGGTAATCGACGACGGCATGCTCCACAGACTTCCGCCAGGCACCAGGCAGTTTACCGGTATCCACCGTTGTTTTTAGCTGCGACCAGCAGCTCTATAGCTCGCTCTGCCGGTTGGTTGGTTGGTTGGTCCACAAAAATGTCTCCACCCTTTGGCGGCCTATAGCCCCACAGTGTGTGTACGTGGTCGCAGCTATTGCAAATTCACGCTTGTTTCCTTTGTTTTTTTCCCTGGCCTGTATTTGGGGCTGACCTTTATTTGTTTGTGTCGAACACGCCCCCAGCCATTATCGGAGACCCGGCTTTTAATTAACTACCGGCCACTATTAGAGGAAATACGGTATCCTAAGCGGATTACAGTACCATGAATCCATTCATTTTTAGCATGGTTGGGAATTGAACCCCCAATCTCCTACCCACTGAGCTACAGAGGGAATAGACATTTTGGCTGGAAATTAGTTTTATTTATCATTGGAAAGCTATCTGAGGGTCAAAAGAACACATTTGTCATCAAACAATATTCAAATAAAGGGGAAATTCTGAAATATTTTTGATTAAATTTATTAAATTTGGTGCAAAAAGGGCATAACTACACTTCATAGCTTTTTAAAGCTTTTTATTGAATACCAGTTTTTGGAATCTTAATTGCTGTGAAAGTATAAATTGTTCCTATGCTATGTTCTCAATAAAAAAAAGATCCAATCATGTAAAGTTTTGTTTTTTGCTGTGCTATAAAATGAGGAAAATTTCACTTGCGTTTCACTCTCAGCCCACGATGTAATTTGGGAACATTTCAGTCTTGATTATGGTCTTGTTAGGCTATATGAATAATACATATAATTTGGGAAAATAGCTGAATAACGGTCTTGTAAAACTACATGAATATTAAACATAATATGGGAACATAGTAGCTCAATTAAGATCTTGTTGCACTAAAGATTTAACAAGCAATTTGGGAACACAGTAGCTGAATTATGGCCCTGTAGCACTGTATGAATATGTAAAATATTCTGAAAACACAGAAGCTTTGCTGGAGCTCCTGACATCTCAAGCTACGGATATCCAAATTAAAGATGCATTCAAGGACATCCTTTTTTTTCACAGTGGATTAAATATTAACACTGTCTCCGGAATTTAAAAGAATATATTGAATCAGAAGAGGCAGTGTGGTGAAATGTCTCACGGAACAGAAAAATACCCTTTTTCATCGTTTCTGAGCCACTGATGCACTCTGGCACCGTCCCTAAGAGGAACTGTATAATGAAATCAACTTTTGCTCTATTTTCAGCAGTGGCAAATTACAGGGAATGGTTTGGTGAGACAAACTGGAGTACAGTACATTATTATACAGTACCAGTTCACGATAGATGCAGGATTAATGCATGAGGGGGAACAGCTACAGGTCAGGCCTCAGAAAAAAAAAGCATGTCTGAAATAGATTCCCATCTTCTCCAGGGCTTCCACATACTGTCGCATCCATGTCTTCTCTACTCCATATCACACCAGGTCAAACAGCATTTGCAGATAATTCTTGGCATATTCTTTAGTTTAAGTACCAGATGGGTGGGGTTTAATGCAGCAGAGCACTTCAGATAGTGTCAGGTAAGTTGTCATTCACAGAAAAGTATAGACACTTTACAGTTGCATCACAAATCTCCTAGCTGGCACCATCATGGAGGACCAGTGGAAAATTGGCTGTGCATAAGTAAAGGCTAAAATATATGACAAAAAAAAGATGGTGTCGTGTGGCTGTAGATCCATTGTTAAAGTGAATAGTGTGATATGGTGGATTTGTTTCCAAATGTAGGAAATGTATGTAGCTAGCTAACAAGCTGACATTATCTAAACGCAAAATCAATCAGATGGCTCAGTGATGAAATTATCAGTTCAGTCAAAAACAGCACAGAAATTAGCCATCAACCTGTTGAATTCTGTTGACATGTCCAAACAACCAGCTGTTCACAGCCACGGTTTGCCTAGAGCTGAGGACCTCCAATATGGCCGCCAGAGGATGCATTTCATCACCTACACTTTCAACTAAATTCCTTTGATCGTCTGAACTTTCTGGCATTTGTTGCACTGTCCTATGTAGCAAAGCCCACCCACCTGGTACTCCAACCATCTTAAAACAAACACCAAGAATCATATGCAAATACTGTTTGGTCTATCAGGTGCTACAAGGTTTGGTTTATATTGTCCTGCCTTTCCTCTCCCACTGGGTGCGAAATGGGAACAGCAGTGTATCAGAAAGAGACACCCTGCTGTCTCATTAGTCCTCACACTGAGGACTAATGAGATGGCTCTGTATCTTAGTAAGTCATTAGCATGGTGGCAAAGACAACAGCGAGGCTAATTAGAATAGCAGAAGTGCCCTCACTAAAGGGGAGTAGTTCACAGTAAACTGTTTCTTCAAAGTGGTTCAGGCAGGAGAAAAACGCTCTCTGTAGGAGTTTGGGAAAAAGTCAAATTATGTCAAGGCGTTTTCTAGAAACGCCACTTATAGGCCAGTGTAAAGACCATATAAAATATATAGCAATATACAGGATACAGAATGTAAGACATATGCCAATGTATAGAATATAGGATATTGGATATAGGCTATGCCATGTAAACTTCTTAAAATAAGATGAAACTTAAATGATCCCTCTAGGGAAATTGGGTTCATGCATTCGTAGGGAGAATGCATATGTATTGGAAACCAAAAAATTACCTGTACATTATCCCCGATATTAAATGTATATGTTTTAAAGTGGGAGCCATGAAGAAGCGAGAATGAATGTGTTGATGGGGACAAAATATGATGGTGGTGACTGAATTACTCAGAGGAAGTTAAGCAGCCCTAAATACAAAATCTCACAGGGCAGTTCAAATCAATCCAACTTGTTACCATGTTCAAAATGAATTCGGTCACACATGACGGCATGCATTTAGTGTCGGAGCCCAATTCACCTGTTTGTATGTTCTTTTCACCTTTTCTTTGGGGAAAAGACATTTCAGAAAGCCCCTTGGAGTTTCTTTGTCTCATATGCACAATGTCTATTTTTTGTATGCGCAAATAAACTAAAACATAATATTTTATTTTTATTTTTTTTTTACTTCAAAACACAAGGATATTTAAGAGGTGTTACTTGATTAGGATCTTTTGTGTATTTTTATTAGCATTGGAGGAGAATAACAATGGGCAGCAATTCTCTTTTTCTTAAATTGGATGGATTTTGAGGGATTCTAAATATGGAGAAATATTTTGTGGTCTTATTGTAGAGGGCATATTGGTTGTTGTCTTTCGGTCAGTCAAGTCATCTAGACTTGATTATGAAGGAGGCCCGCCGTTGTTTGAAAATTGGACTCAAGCTGTATCGTGGACCTGTTTTACTATTGGATAAAGAGTTTGGAAAGCGACCTTGATGAATTCTGCTCAGTTAGCTAGGCTACAAAGCAAATGGCATCCCCACACCAGCAGCTAGCCATCACCATGTACAGACAGCACACCCGAGAGCAGTGGGAGTGAGTACACACAAGCAGAGGAAGCATTCTACAGCGGTCACTATCACGGCAGCGAGCTGCGAGGGTTCACCTCTCTGATTGGCTCAGAATCAGGGGCGGGGCCTTGGAGGTCAGGGACCGGTAGCTTGGTGTCTGTCGTTTTCTCCAGACTCTGATTTTGTGGGGACTTGGTCCTCTCGAAGTCAACGTTCTGCAGGTCCTTTGCCGTGTCCGGATCGAGGTTCTGCGTGGGCTTCTCCCTGTCCGATTCGAGGTTCTGTGGGTGCCTTGCCCTGTCCAGTTCAAGGTTCTGCTGGTGCTTTGCCCTGTCCGGATCAAAGTTCTGCGGGTGCTTTGGCCTGTCTGGAACGAAGTTCTGTGGGTTCTTTGCCCTGTCCGGATCAAGGTTCTGCGGGTGCTTTGCCCTGTCCGGATCAAGGTTCTGTGGGTTCTTTGCCCTGTCCGGATCAAGGTTCTGCTGGTGCTTTGCCCTGTCCGGATCAAGGTTCTGCGGGTTCTTTGCCCTGTCCGGATCAAGGTTCTGCGGGTGCTTTGCCCTGTCCGGATCAAGGTTTTGCGGGTGCTTTGCCCTGTCTGATTCAATGTTCTGTGGATGCTTTGTCCTGTCCTGATCAAGGTTTTGCAGGTGCTTTGCCTTGTCCGGTTCAAGGTTCTGGGGATGCTTTGCCCTGTCCAGTTCAAGGTTTTGCGGGTGTTTTGCCCTGTCCTGTTCGAGGTTCTGGGGGTGCTTTGCCCTGTCCGGTTCGAGGTTCTGGGGAAGTTTGGCGCTCTGTTGCTGGGCTGGTTTGCTACCATCCAAGGGCTTGTGTTGCTGGAGCGACAGCAGGTAGGCCTGTTCCTGCTGCAGCTGTTTCTGGAGCTTCTGGGCTTGGCGCTGCTCCTCAAGCTCCCGCCATTTATACTCCTGAGTACAGGGAGGGGGAAGTTGAGCCACAGCCACTGATAGAAAGACTTTGGGCAGGTTGCACTATAGAAACCATATTGCTGCTCTTTTATTCTTTATTCTTTTATCAATGTCTCCATTAACTGACACCTCAGCGACCGCTATTCTCCCTGGTATCCACAAACATCCGTACCTATGGGCAATTTAGAGTCTCCAATCCACCTGACTTGCATGTGTTTGGATTGTGGGAGCAAACCAGAGGAAACCCACGCAAACGCAGGGAGAACATGCAAACTCCACACAGAAAAGGTCCTTCTTGCTGTGAGGCAACAGTACTAACCAGCTCCTTCTCTAGAGCACTGATGTGACGATACACAATAATAATGCTGATCATCATATCACCACAGTGAGATGCTAGGTGTAATTTGGAGCTACTACATAATCACAAGTCACTTAGCGTCTGCAAAGCAACAGCAAGCTTGTGGAGCAAACGTGGGTTGGACACTGACAACCATAGTGGTCAAATCTTATCTATCAATTGTTCTTAGAACTTGTGCTTAGAAAGCTTCACCTAAACTATTACCTTGTGTAAAAATGTTGATTCATTTATTGGTATTACTTTGCATTGCGTCACTTCATTATTCGTTGTTCTCAATGGACAAGAACATTTTTGGGGGAAATAATGGTGCTATTAAGAGGTTCCGGGCCTAAGCCCAGGCAAGCATTAAGGTACATGCAGTTTAAAAATATGAGCTCCTTCTTGGAGAGCTGTGTAGTTTTGCAATAATTTAACTGCATGTCTGTTACAACAGTTGAATTGTGTCAGTGGTAATTACACCACTGTACACACAGCAATGATTTTTTACAAGTTTATTGTTTTGTAGCTTATCACCAGAGGTTTTATCCATTTAAGGCAAGAGTGCGTTGCCTCAAGCATGTGTAATTCTCTTTATTTTAACCAAAGCAATTTAGCCAAAGCAAATGTTTGAATACTTGAAACTAGCTATGATTCCATCCAAGTGTGAAAGCCAATCATGATGTAAAGGAAAAATGTGTTTTAGCCTGACGTTTCTGAATGATGATGGTGGTGTGGGAAGTGATGAGATAATGACAAAATGATGGTGTGAAGCGTGGAAGGAGGGATATGAGTGGTCATATCCTTTCATTATTTGAGTATCCTTCATAACCCCAGGAGGAACAGAGTCCATTAACAATGAAACGGCATCAAGTCAAACAAACACCACAAATAACCAGAACCCCTGTCCTCCACGAAACCTGGAACATCTGGAATGAAAACAGGGGAAACCCTTTCTTCCTGTTGGATGAGTTGTTTCCTGGCAACATCATCACTAAGGGCCCGTAAACATCCCAACTTCCCAGCAAAAAGCTGAGAACGGGTATTACGTTTCAACCTCAATATTTAACAGCTCCCTTCGGATCTACAACAGTCATAAGTTAGACCCAATAATTTGATTGAGTTCAGATTGGAAGCAAAAACAGATTCAGGAAAGTTTGTGTAACGGAGGGATAATGAGTACCTGCATTAGAAAATTTAACAACCTGGGAGTTGGGGGAAACATTTTTCAAAAACCAGCGACATGGGATAGAGAAACTGATGGAAATAACATGAGGAGGAAATAGGAGGAGGAGGAAATACATTTAGAGAAAGAGAGAGAGCAAAAGGCAGAGAAAGAGGAAAAAATAGAGGAAAGAGACAGAGGGAGGGAGAGAGAATGAGAGGAAGATGGAGAATTCTCTATTTCACTCAGACAAAACATAAACGACAGAAAGAGGGAGACATTTCTAGTTTTCCCTCCTAAAAAAAGATTAGATTGTCCCAGGTTTATAGTGTGGAAGCAAACACTCACCAACAGCATGGCCTGCTCATGAAGCAACTGCTGCTGCAAGATCTCTAGGTGCCTTTGTTCCTCTTCCAATTGACGACGGATGTACTCCTGTCAATCAAACACAGCCCGCCCCGCCCCCGGGAGTTCAATACCAGACCAAATTGCATCTTGTTTGCAAAAACCTCCAGGCAGAAAACCCTGAGATGAAGTGGGAAGTGTACAAAGTGTACATCTTGTCGTGTTTGGGGATGTTTAACAGACCAGACAACCAGATCTAAGAGCTTAACTCAGGTGCACGGGTAGCAAACACATGAAAAATCCCGATAGAAACACCTGATTTCTGTCAGGTGGATCTGCTCCTGGTTCCTACCTGTTCGCGGTCGGCCCTCCTCTTCTCTTCCTCGGCCCTCCTGCGTTCCTCTTCCTCTTTTCGGCGTCGCTCCATCTCCTCGATGCGTCTTTTCTCCTCCTGCTCGCGGCGCCGCTGCTCGCGCTCCTGCTGCCTCCTCATCTCCCGCTCACGCCGTTGTTGCTGTGTGCGGCCACAGGAGGCGACAAGGAGCAGGAGGTTAGTAACAAGAAATATCGAAGGCTCCGTTCACACTGCAGCTTAAAGTGGCCCAATTCTGATTGTCCGCTCACATATGAGTCAGATCTGATGTTTTCTAATCAGTGTGAACAGCAAAAAGCTGTATGGAGTCGCATTTTATCAATTCCAGTCTGGACCACATGGATATTTGGCACAAAATATGAAGCATGTAACCTACATGTGCCCGTGTATTTGAACGCTCAAATCAGAATTTTTATTTTTTCATGACAATAAGTAAATCTTACGTCATTCACCTGAGACAACTATCATAATTTTGGCACCACAGCAGCTTGGTTGAGCAGCATTAGCATGGAGGACAACAACTGATCAGCTGTTGTTCAAGTTCAGTGGACCAATACATTATTGATAATGGTAACTATATTTGCAGAGCACAAAATGCTATAAAAGAAAAGAAACTGAACAAACATATCAGCAGTCAGCTGTAATGACAGACTTGCATGTCTAATTCCATTAGCTCCATTAGCTCCTTAAGGCCAATTCAGCAAAAATCCACACTAGTCATACTGGGCTGCCAGCAAAATAAACAAGAGCCAAAAATGAATTTTCTACAATAAAATAAGTTTGTTTGTAAAATCATGGAGATAGATAATTGTGATTACTAATCATGAACACAATATCAAGCAAAACATGAGGTTGCCACAGTCACTTGGACATCAAATTCAATGACTTTTCAATAACTTGACATAAAACTGGTCAAACTTAGACATCACCGAGGCCTTATTTGGCCTCATTCATTTTAAAACTGCAGCTAAGTAACTGAGGCATATAGATGAATTTTGATACCATATTTTAATAAAAAATCAAGTACATTCAAGGCCATCCATTCATTTTCAAAAACTTTTAGGGAGTCATTTTATTTTTTCTCAAATCCACAAAATTTCTCGGACTTCCAGAGCTTGTGGAAACCCCAAAAATAATCAGCAGTATCATTTTATCAACCCTCATTCCACACTTCCTAAACTCTGGTTTCGTGTTGCATTGTGGGAGGAACAAAGGATGGCAGTGATGTCTATCCAGGATACAGAGACCTTTATGTACCTGGTCCATTGAAAAAAAATGGCAGACATTGACAGTGACAGGAAAGAAGTCTGTCTTTGCCTGAGAGCACCAAGATGTCAACATTTCATGCGCTGCCTTAAGACTTAATCATTTAATCTGAGAAACATGTTAAGTCTGACTGGCGGTTATCTAACACTTGGCTCTCAAAGCAGACGGATTAAGAAATTACACTGATCTGTGTCTGTCATCGTCTTATGAAAAGGTGCGGTGAAGGCACCTTCATCTGCTGCGGCATCGTGACGCATCGTGTTTCTACAAATTCCACATTCAACACTCGGGCTTCCAGAGGAGGCGATCCATCACACAGGAGCGCACATGTACAGAACAGCGGTATTTCACTGACATGGCCCGAGTTCAACTCGGCACACGGGATCCGATCCCCTTGCGCTTGTAAAGTATATTTGATCTACAAGCACTGTCATGAATCACGAGGGCGCCTTGGGCTGTGAATGTTGCGGGAAAACACTGCGATTTTGTTTTCTCACCATGTGCCTTCGAGGCGTACAGAAGTTATTCAACATCTATCCATGAGCCTGCTGACGTGCTCAAACATATTCAATTTAAATGCATCTTTTGATCATCTCATTCTCAGCCTTTTTGTGATTCTTGTACCATTTTATTACTATTTACTTTGCCTATAGTCTTAATTCATCCATTGGTGTTGCCTCTGCTTCTCTTTTAATTTGTACTATTGTATGTTTGTTTTACTATTGTATTCTGTTTTTTTTATTCTGTAAAAAAAGGACTTGAACTGCAGCCTGTAGGCCCTGAGCAATGTTCTCCCTGCTTACTGAGAGTTGGTGAGCCAGCTGTTGTCTGCAAACTGAAAACAAACAGCATTATTCTCTTTCTCTGCCTCATTCTACATCCGTCTTTTTCTCCATCTACCTCTCTCTTCATCTCTTTAACATCTTCTCTCTCTCTCTTATTCACTTTGACTACCTCCTATACAGTATTTAGCTACATCTACCTCTCTCTCTCTCTTGTTCCCAGTCCTATTCCTCCATCCCTTTAGTTCCAGCTAACATTTTCTCCTTATCTATTTTGGTCTTCTCTTTCTCTTTAAGTCTCCTTCCCTCCCTCCCAGAGAATTCTGTCTACCTCTCTGTCTGACTCTATATTCTTCTGTTTCTGACTCTCTTTCTCCCTTCATTTCCCTCTCTCACCAATCTCTAGTTCTTTCTCTCTCTCTCTCTCTCTCTCTCTTCCCATCCAAGAGAAACGGAGAGTAAATGCAGCTCCCAGAGACACTAATAGAAAAAGACCACAGCTCACTGAGATAACGGCTAATTACAGCAGGGATTTTCAAACGTTTCCTCTGGGGACGGCAATTAATTTTACTTTTTTTTGCATTGCGGGCCAAAATTGATTTTGCAGTCTACCGTCTAGGTTTATCAAGCAAAAAATCTTGTTTCTAGACCGCTAACCTCCTAGACAAAAGTCTTTAATCCAGCCTTCATTACACAGAAGCTATGGCTCATTGCAATAGCAATAACTTTAAGCTGCAGAAGGCAGGACTTTAATGTAAAAATACAACTTATCCTCATACCTATCCAGCTAAATCACAAATTGGGGCTGCAGAGAAGACCGTCCCATCCTTCCTAATTAAGACGCCGCAGATTCACCAAAAGTGACCAACTGAAACTTGAGTGGGTCCAGAGAAAGCTGGGCCACGTTCAAAGCTCGTACCATTGGGGGCGTCCTGGTGGCTTAGTGGTCTGGGGCGCATGCCATGTGACAGCGATGTCCTGGGTTTGGGTATGGCCTGGGACCTTTGTCTCATGTAATTCCCCTCTCTCTCTCCTAATCTTTACTGTCTATCTCTACTGTAAAAAAAAAAATCATAATAAAAGGCAAAAACCCAGAAAAATAATCTTTTAAAAAAGCTTGCAAAGCATTTTGTGATTGAATATGTTCACGGCCTCTGAGGTGCGTTTGATCCCGTTTGGTGTGTGTGTGTGGGGCTGTAACCCCGAAGCAGCAGTGACGTATAGAAACAGCTGATTGGAAACCGTCATCAGCGCACCATGGCTTCACAATCAAACCAAACTGGGGTCTGGGGATCTTATGGGGTCTTTGAGGAGGCTCTAGGGGTCCCCAGCTACATGTGGTTCAATTTCAATAATATTTAATTCACTATAAGTTATCATGAACAGAGAATGACTCTTCTGATCAGAGGTTTCACTCTCCCCACCGTTATCGGTACAACAGAGACCTTCTCAGCTGAGGATCCCTGGGACAAAACCTTAACGAAACAGGGACTGTGGTCGAAAGCATACGTGAAAAAGTTTGGAAAGTCTGGCCAGGGTCTGAGAGATAAAGGCCAATTAGAGGAAAGCAGCCCTGGGGGTCCAGAGCCAGATCTCTGCAGCACCACACTAATCACCGCTGCTGCTGTCAACATCACACACCACAGCAGTAATGATAGGGAACCGTGTGATGTTTGACATTTGAAGGAATAAACATGTTTACTCATGAACAAATATGGGTATATGTAATTTTAGGTTGTGGCGAAGCAGTGTTATTCCAAAGTTACTGACAAGGTAGAATACAAGCGGATGCATATAAACACACACACCAGAAGTATACCAGTGTGTATGTGTACACAATGAGTGAGTGTATGTAGACTCAAGATGAGGAATCATTGGTCCTGATTTCTGGCAATAGAGACCTTTAAGTTGCATCACAATTCTACAAGCAGCCACAGCTAGCGCCAACATGGAGGTGGAGAATTGGCAGTACACAAATAATGTCTAAGCATATAACAACAAGACTGTCTTGTCTTTAGCCCTATCTCTACTCCAAAACACTCTGAGTTGTAGCTTGAGAAGATCAGCTCAGTTAACCTGAACAAATTGTTAGCTAGCTAACTAGCCAGCAAAGACATTTATGTTGACATGCTAATGTTAGCTGCTACTAGATGCATTAGCTAGTGTGCTAATCAGATGTGACCAGATACTATGTTTAGCTAGCTAACAAGCGGACATGAAATCGATCAGTTATATCAATGGTGAAATGATCAGTTTCCAATCAAAAAAGCTCAGAAACCTATGCCTATTCAATTCTGTTGAGAAATCATGTTCATAGCCAAGAGCTGAAGACCTCCAATATGGCTGCCAGAAGGTGTGCTACATCACCTGATAGCCCGCTATTTTCACTTGATCTTCGCTCTCCATTATAGTGATAAAAACTACAAGATCTAATTTTGACTCTTTCGGCTGAGGTTCAGTGAGTGCTACATCCCGATGTCCTCACCTCCTCCAGCCGCCTCCTCTGCTCCTTCTGCTGCTCGATGCGTTTCTGCCTCTCGGCCAGTAGTTGGCGCTTGTACTCCTCCTGCTCTCTGAGCTGCTGCTCCTGCAGGAGCTGCTGGCGCCGCAGCGCCTCCGAGCGCTCCTTGTTCTCCTGCTGCAGCCGGATGAAGTCGCGGCGAAGGGTCGACTCGCCCGGCACGTTCACTATGGAGCTGTTTGGAGGAGGGAGCGGAGAGGTGTTAGCGGGTACGCTGGCTAGCATGGAGTTTCATCAAGAGGTACTTTCAAAGTTTTTCAGCTCAGGACACAAATTAAATTAAGTCTGATTTCCCGGTGTGAGGATAATTTGGGTTTGGTGCGGAAGGGGCATTGACATTTTAGCCAAAGATGACTATAATATATCATTGGAAAGCTCTTGTTGAGCAGGGAAAATCTAAAGAATAAACAGAAAATCCTAGCTTAAATTTGGTGCAAAAAGAGCTTAACTGCACTTGCTTGTTAAAGAATATCAATTTGTGTGAATGGTTCTTATGTTTTTTGCTCTGCTATGGACCCCATCAGAAACAGGTTCACAACCCTTCTGGTCCGACCCATAGTTTGAGACACACTGGTTTAATGCAGCTAGCTAGGTAGCTACTGTGTCAGAATGTGTTAGCGGTTAGCTTGCTGTACTGGTGGTAACGACCATGTTAGCTAGTTTGTGGCGCCATCAGCATGGCAGTAAAGCTAGTTTGTGATTACCCAACAGTCTGACAAGACATAGAGCAGACTAGTTGGACTGCAGAGACAACAAGAATCTAGCTTGTATTATTTCATATTGTAATAGTGTTATGTATAAATGCATTATAATACTGCATTATAATATTACCTTGGCTCTCCTTCTTGCTCAGGTGTTTCCTCCTCCTCTTCTTCACTGCCACTGTATTCATACTCTGTCTCATCTGGAAATATGACAGAAAAATAAGTGATAAGTTACAAGAAAGTGGCTGATAAAATAAAGTGGCTAATAAATTTAAGAATATACACAAACACAGACAAAAAAGTTAGCTTCCCTCCTTGCCAAGCCTTGAGGCCTCAATTGCTTCTGGGCCTCTTTGAGAAAATTTGAGATTTGACTGGTAAATCTTGAAATATTTCACTTAAACAGTCTCAGGAACAGAAGTAAATAATTTAAGGAATGGTGAAGGTTTGTACCGCCTTTGTTAGCAGAAAATATGTCATACATCCTTTTAATTATCCACAAATTTTGGTGAAGGTGTAAAGCAAAATGTTTTTTCCTCCTCTGCATCCCCTGTTTGAATATTTCCCACTGTGAACATCCATTAAGCTACAGAGTATCCCTTGGAGGGCCGCCATGTTTAATTAGCAGCTGCTAGCTCACCATACTACAGTGAAACAACTGTCTTTAACCAACAAAGTACTGCTGTCAGGTAAAAACTTGGTAAATCTAATGTAGGCGTCAATATTTTTAGTTGAATTGAAAGATTACATGGTCCTCCAAGTCTTCAGAAAATATTATGACATTTAGACTTTCAAAACCCATTGTATCATTTCAAAAATATGCAGTGGTTAACCTAAAAATGACTTGTTGATATCCATGTTTTTACTTGAACTGAGAAATTACCACTTATTTTATTATTTTTTTTTATGATCTTTGGGCTTATGAACCCCTTTCAAAACCCATTATATCATTCCAAAGCTCAGGTTTGACTATTTCAAAATAAGATGAGGTAAGTTTTTCCGTTCAACCGCAGCGATAAACACACCATACTGTCACCAGCAGCTCTCCCAATGCGGACTCACCCTTCTCGCCCCTCTTCTTCTTGGTCCGGTCGATGTGGTCTTTGAGCTGGATGCGGACCTGCCTCTCGTTGGGCTGGTCCCGGATGAAGGGGTGTTTCAGCAGCTGCTCAGTGGGGGGGCGCTGGGTGTAGTTCTTCACCAGGCAGCCCTCAATGAAGCTGAAGAACTTCTTAGACCTGTAGGGGAAAGACAGGGCAGATGAGTTTGATTATGGGGTTTGATTCCCACTGTGGCCTCTAATAACTTTAGCTCTATGGATAGAAGTTTATACTGTACCTAATGGCAAATTATATTAAATATTCTGGAATAGGAATGCACCGATCAGTTTTTCAGGTAATCTGTAATTCCAATTCCAATGACAGATTTTAGAACAGCGTGATCAGCAGGAAACCGGTGGATTGCCCACTTCGAGTTGGGAGTGAGTCCTTACCCCAAGTGAGGGAGTTCAAGTATCTCGGGGTCTTGTTCTCGAGTGAGGGGACCACGGAGTGTGAGATGGGCCTGAGAATCGGAGCAGCGGGAGTGGTACTGCGTTCGCTTTACCACACCGTTGTGACGAAAAGAGAGCTGAGCCAGAAGGCAAAGCTCTCGATCTATCGGGCAATCTTCATCCCAACCCTCACCTATGGTCATGAACTATGGGTCATGACCGAAAGGACAAGATCGCGGATACAAGCTGCCAAAATGTGTTTCCTCAGGAGGGTGGCTGGCATCTCCCTTAGGGATAGGGTGAGAAGCTCGGTCACCCGTGAGGGACTCAGAGTAGAGCCGCTGCCCCTTCGCATAGAAAGGAGCCAGTTGAGGTGGTTCGTGCATCTAGTAAGGATGCCTCCTGGTCGCCTCCCCAAGGAGGTTTTCCAGGCACGTCCAGCTGGGAGGAAGCCACGGGGCAGACCGAGGACCAGGTGGAGGAATTACATCTCCACGCTGGCCTGGGAACGCCTTGGGATCCCCCAGTCAGAGCTGGTTAATGTGGCCAGGGAAAGGGAAGTTTGGGGCCCCCTGCTGAAGCTGCTACCTCCGCGACCCGACCTCAGATAAGATCACAACTGAAATGATGCGTTTTAGCTGGACTTTCTGACAAAACGTGCACAGCAAATACAAACAGTAACAGTAATATAGCGCTGTGTTTAACAGATTGTTATGGCTGCATGACATTTCTGGCCAAACCATGTGGAATTAAATCAGAGATTTTATCCAAACATAGTTATTACATGTCAGTGTGTGCTTGATGCTGCCAGTAATGCCTGGAAAAGGTCAATCAAACACTCTGAAAACTCTCTGTTCAGAAAGTTAAAATGAAATGACCAAGTCTCTCTCTGAAAGTTAATAGAGATGGGCCAGTTATGCATAACAAAAACAAAAAAAAGCCTGATTCGATGAGACTGCATAGCTTTACTTTTGTTCCACATGAACTGAGGTTGTAGCAAAGAGATGAGGATTAAACAGCTTCCCCATTAGCCTACTATTGTGGAGATTGATGGTGACAACCATTTATTTAATGGCTGGGTACGACTACTCAGTGCTAAATGAAGTGAACTCATATTGCCATTTAGTGAAAAAAAAACTTAGTAGAAGGATGGTAGTTACAGTGGCAATGATTCATGCATTTATCCTGCGTCAATCTTGCATTAAACCACAGACAATTCTACACAGCAGAACAGTTTACTGTAAAACCAAACAAGCAATTTGAGCAAGAGTGCAGTAGTGTGGGGATGCTATGATGGCTGCATGTAGATGGATAGCTACAACAGATCCTGTGCATCTGTAAGTGCAACAGATAATTCCAGCATGACTGTTGACAGTAATATAATGAGGCTGAGGTACAAGGAAGAGATCAGACAGCAGGTGAAAGTCAGCTCACCATTTTTTGGACTTGAGTCGAGGAGGAGGGTTTCTGGGAATGAGGAAGAGGGCTCTCATTGGATGCATGTCACACAGCGCTGGAGACAAAAAAAGAGACGGCAAACACAGATCAGACAGAACCAAACGACCACAGATCCATGTTCCAACTGTTCAGATGGAACTATTGAATGTTTTCCTGTTAGCGTTGATTGTAGGGAATAGGAATTAATAGGTAAAATAGCAAAGTTAAGTGTTTGTACTTACGCGGCGCGCCCTCAGCCATCTCTATGGCAGTGATTCCACAAGACCACAGGTCACTCTGAACAACAGAAGATAAGACGAGTCAGATGGATGTAGCGCCTGTCTGTATGTGTGTGTGTGCATGTTTCTGTCACTTATACTGTATGTCCCTACAGGGAAGCAGAAATATGTCATATATCTAAAAGGTGGCAGTTTCTCCGTTAACTCCATTAATTCTCTGTTTCTCCGTTCTCAACCTTTTCAGCATCACAATCCCCAAAAATAAAGCAATGTCGATTGAACCAAACATGGTTTCTGATACTTTGTATATTGCTTGATTAATTACTTGATTCATTATCAACAGATCCCTAGAGGTTTCAAATATTTAGCATGTCATGAAAATTACTTTTATCACAAATAGTAGTTAAGTTGTATATTAGAAATACATTGCTAATACTCCATCTCAAAATCATCCTGTGAACACCACTGCTTTAATGACAATAACTGTGTGGTTTTCTTTGGATACGCATGTATAAGAAACAGACGCAGCCTCTGTTGTTACCCTGTAGTCGTAGGTGGCATCTGGGTTTTCGTCACAGGCGATGACCTCTGGAGCCATCCAATATGGCGTCCCGATGAAGGTGTTCCTCCGGCCCACCGTCCGGTCCAGCTGAGCGCTCACTCCAAAGTCAACTGGAAACCAGGAGGTTAAAACCAGTTACTGCTCGCTCAAACCAGTTTCATCTACGAAAAACATTTGCCTAACCCACATGACTAGAAGAGGAACACTGTAGGAGTGTAATAGTGTTTAAATATTTGGACCGAGGCGGGACTTTTGGTGAGTGTCTACTCCACCACTCTGTTCACAAAAATGTAGTTAAACAGTAAAATACTCAAATTGGCCGGTGAATTAAGGAATTTCCAAGCCACTGTGGCCTTTGAACAAAACAGTTTCAGACTTTAGACTTTGACTTTATTAATTCATTCTTGCAGTAAAGTATACTGAAACACAGAAACAATCCATAAAAGAGCACATTTGGACACATGGACAAGACAAAGTACAAAAACATGAAGATTAAAAAGAATTTAAAGGTCAGCAGAATATAATTTTAGGAACCTTGTATATGTACATACAAGGTTCCTGAAAATAAGTGCGGCACAGACTGTTATGACATGACAATGCAGCCTGTAGGGAACTGGACAATAGGTGACAAAGACTTTCCAGAGTCACTTTTGAACATTTGAACAAAGGAAACAAAATATGTTAGATGCAGCAATGTAATCTTAATGTTAGGAGTGGAATAGTATTGTAAACTTCATGTAAACTTTGCCTAGGATGATGTAAACTTGATGCATTATATTTTGTTTTAGTATGGACAATACACAACTAACACTTCATCCAATTTGTTCTGATGCTTTAATAAGAAAAACCTGGTTTATCCCGATCTTAAAGCCTCAGTGTCTCCTCCTTTCAGATGAATACCAAAGTACTTTACTGTGGCCGGGGAGGGGATTCACGATTGGGAAGTAATGGGATTACAACACAAAAGTAATCTGATCCTTTTGAAAATAAAAACGCAACTGACTGTTGGACTATTCTGAGAGATGTTTGAAGGAGAAAGGCAGAGATTATGAACCTAAAACCATGATGACACCAACTGGATGGTGGAGTTTACAAAGTGGGAAAAACATTGATTATAAACATAACTCTTTGACTTCCACAAGTGATTGAAAGGAACCAGATTATGTTAGAGAATATAATCTGAGTGATGCAGTAGATTATGCAACCTTCTAGTCAACAGGCCCTCTAGTAAAATAACCTAAAAGGAACATTAATAACGGTTACAATTCTGTAATTATACTACTAAACTATGTTTTACTATTTTTTCTATCAAAAAGCTATTAATAATTTTGAAAGGGGAACTAAAACTACAGAAAGTAGTCTGGAGCAGTGGTTCTCAACGTGGGGTCTGGGGACCACCAGGGGCCCTTGAGGGCAGTCCCGGGGGTCCCCAGCAAATTGCGAATTGTTAAACTTCATTATTTTGTCATTTTAGAATGACTATTTTGATCATAGTTTCACTGTTATTTCTCTACCTACAGTACAGATAGTCATGGAATTCTGGACAAAATCATATCTGACAATAAAAATATTCTCAGATTTGGGTCAGAGAGACAAAATCTCATCAAATGGGGGTCCGTGGGCCTAATGTGGACTAAATTAGGGGTCCTTGATACAAAAAAGGTTGAGAACCACTGATCTGGAGCATTATTTTCTAGGAAGAAAATGTACTATGGCAAACTTAATGTGTGCGCAAATAAATGTTAAAAGGATTCATGTTTCTGAGTGTGAATTTTATGCAAGCTGACAACTGTAAAATGATGTGAAACATTAAAAGAGAGAGGGAGAGGACTGGCTCTGGAAAAAGTGAATTCAGTCAAACTGAAGTCGGACACGTACCGAGTTTGACCTCGGCGTTCTCAGTCAGCAGAACGTTTTGTCCCTTGATGTCGCGGTGGATGACATGATGGGCATGCAGGTGAGCCAATCCCTGTAGAGATGAAGAAAAAATACACAAGATATTATGCATCGCAATGGCTTGACAGTCCAGTGATGAACCTTGAAAAATGCCCCACAAATATTTATATCATATGACTATTTACTGCACATTTGTTGCAAAAAAAAACCCTCAAAAACACTTTCTGAATACAACTAGTAACCTCTTCTTTGTGCACCCATTGTTCTTGGTGAATAAAAGTGATTCAGATTCGGAAACTACACATCCCATCATGCCTCAGCGGGCAGACTGTGTGGTGGTGAAATGGGGGACTGACCCGGAGGATTTCTCGGGAGATGTAGGCGATCCAGTCCTCCTTCAGCGTGTTTCCTTTGGTGTTCTTCACCAGGTCTGTGATGGAACCGGCTCCACAGAACTCCATCACCAGCTGCAGGAGACAGGAACGGATGATGAGAGGAGTGTGAGCGTGAGCGTATACGCACACGCACACACACACACACACACACACACACACACACACACACACACACAGTCAGTCCATCATTCCGCCAGTTAGAGCCCATCAGTTAAAGGTGCAACATGTAGCATTTTACCATCAATAAATCATCACCACTTTAATTTTGAGACATTAGTATAATTACTGTAAACAAACCAGATCATCACCGGCCTCTACCAGCCTCTACTCTGCATCCTCCATTGTTTCTCCACCTGGTGGATCTGGAGGGAAATCTGCTGGATCGCTTTACGGCACAAAACAGGAAGAGGTTCTGTTCTTCCAGAGCAAACGGAGCTAAAGCTGAAAGAGTTTCTGGCAGCAGATGGTGGAAGGAGGGAAAGGAAGATGGAGAAATCACTTCCAACATGTTGATCCTCTTCAGGGAGGGGGAGGGGGGGCAGGGAGCATCGGGGCTGATGGGAAATGTAGCCTAGTCTTAATGTGGAGAAACACTATAAGTAACAATACTACTGGAGTGAGATAGAGGAGACCAGTCAGCTCCAACATGCTCTCATTGGTTTACAGTCATTACACCAGGGTATCAATTGATAATGATATATTTATGCTTAAAATGCTTTGACAGTATGTCTGCATGTATATATATCCATATATATAGATATATATATTCACACCCAACGATGCATGGTATAAACACAGACACACACACACACACACACACACACATACACACACAACCAGGTCAACTTTAGTAGGTCATCTTCGTTGGTGTTCAAAACGCACACACACACACATACACACAATCTGAGTACAGAACAGGAGGTATACTGTATATTGAAGAATATCAGGAAACTCAATTACACTAACACTCTCTCACTCTCGCTCTCAGACACACACACACAGACAGACACACACACACATACACACACACACACACACACAGTGGGGACTGTAAAGGGGGGGGGGGCGCAGCTGTAAAAACAAACAGGAGTGTATTCTGCAGTGAGAGTCGGTCCTCTCCTCTGTAGGAACAGGAGACTGCAGGTCGTAAAAAGAAGTAATCCTGCCTTCACCAAACCTAACAGCCATAAATCTCTCCTGCGCTCCACTCTTCCTCCTCCTCCTCCTTTTCTCTCTGCCTCCCCCCTTTCTGTTAATCTCCCTCCCATCTCTTTTGCCTTCTTTCTCTCGTTCCTCTGTTCCTCTCTAATCTTTGCTCCGTTTCCCCTGTCTTGTTTCTAGTTTCTTTCCCTTGTGGCATTTTATTTTATTTCTCTCTGTCTCTCCTGCTCCTCCTCCTCCTGTCCTCACTCTATTTATTCCCCCTTCTCCCAGAAGTGGTTGTCGCATTTCACGGTAAAGAAGGATTATCGTGCTCATGACATATTATTGTGTATGCACGACATATACACCTTGCTTGAGTTGCAGAAAAAGCATGCGAATAACATACAGTAATAAGTGAATATATACTGTATATAGAGGTAGTGCAACTGTACCAAACCCTTATCTGAGACTTGGTGAAACTTGCATACTGACGATGGTAAAGCTCAGTGACTCGATCTGTCAGCTGTCAGTTGTTTCTTACTAAAAATAACATGTTATGTGTCAGCAGTTAATGCCTTCATAACTCATTCCTGTCAGTTTTTTACCTGAAGTAAAATTCAGTCAACAAATTAGTCAATAAATTATACAAAAATATCAGGCTAATTAAATGGATCAATGTAATCAAGTAAATTAAAAATAATTATGGCAAGTGAGTGAACTCTGGTTGAAACTTGCTAAAGGAGCTGAATCCAACGCACACTTTAAAACAAGTCTGCACATGTTATGAATTTGTGGGAAGTTGATATTTCTGAAATTGTGCGCACACAAGCAATGAAAATGAGGATATGAATTAAGCGAAACAGGTGAAAGATCAACCAAAACGACAGTATGGCGTCTATCTTGTGTGCAGACAAGATCTCCTGCCCTCGATGGAGTACAGCAGGCTTCAAAACAGATATTTTATTCTCCTGGGCTTTAGCAGCTGCTTCACAAATCTCCCATCAACCACATCTGGATCCATCATGGAGGAACATTGGAGAATTGTGTGTTAGTTAATAAAGTGTAAATCTGTAGGAAGCAGCTGATGCAGCTTGTTACGGTGTGACTGTAACATCAGGGCATCCAATTCCGGACAGCATATGACCAAAAAATCACAATCATATACCAATATATTTCATCCTGTACCGTTTTCGCTGAAGTTTCTCATAAATTCACAATCCTCCATCTGTCTTTTTTAAAGTTTAATATCGCTTTTACCTTAACTTGTAATTGATTTTCTTCCAGTCCCTGCAAATGGATGATAGCGCACCTATTTTTGAGATTCAAAATTCGTATCCAATTCCGGACACTTACTTTCGTCTGTGTCGGTGTATTCATATACTCGATATTAACCCTTTATTAACCCTTCCTGTACCTTCACAATGTTACAGATACTTGTTAGAAGTGCAGGCTATGTACTCAAAGCTCTTATTTTTCCATTTATCAGACAATTCCGATTCTCTACATGAAGTAACTGTCGCCCAAAGTGGGATTTAAGGCTTTGCGCTTCTTGTTCGTGACTAAGTTCGTAACTTAGTGTTTTATATGCTTAAATGTGTATAGATATTTATGAAATTTGATACCTAGCTTCTGAAATGTGTATGAATTTACGTCCTTTAGCTTTCGGTTGGGAACTCCGTATAAAAATGCTGGTTAACACCGGAAATTACGCAAGTGACCGAGTGGCTGGAATTGGATACAATTCCGTTAGATCCATTCAGTAACGTTCTCAGTAAAAGTAAATAGTGTGATAAGGTGGATTTGGTTACTGTGACACAGTAAACTGTCTTGTCTTTAGCCCTAGTCTCTACTCCAAAACATGAAGAGTTGAAGCTTGAGAAGAGTCAGCTCAGTTAACCTGAACAAACTGTTAGCTAGCTAACTAGCCAGCAAACACACTGATGTTAATGTGAACATGCTAACGCTAGCTGCTACTAGATACGTTAGCTAGTGCGCTAATCAGACTAACCAGTGATGGTTAGCTGACCAGATACTATGGTTAGCTAGCTAACAAGCTGACATTATCACTAAATCAATCAGATGGATCAGTGATGAAATGATCAGTTCAGTCAGATAATAATTCTGTTGAGACATTTAGAAACACAGTCAACTGTTCACAGAGCTGAAGACCTCCAATATGGCCGCCAGAGGGGGTTACATCAACTGAAAAGCCTCTATATTCTCTCCTTTTGCCTCCAAACCTCCACTCCTATTCTCTCAATCTCATCTGGGAGATGGAGGCTGTTAAATGAAATACAAGGAGGCAAACATGAAACTCCAGAGAGACGGAGGAGAGGAAGAGGAGGAGGGAGGTATTGTTGACCGAGGGACGAGCGAGGGATAGTCTGAACAGCAAGAAGACAGAGAGAGAGAGAGCGATAAAGAGAGGAAGGGAGAAAGAACCAGAGAGTGTGCGTTGAAAGTGAGTGAAAAGAGGTGTGTGTGGATATACTGTGTGTGTGTGTGTGTGTGTGTGAGAGTGAGTGAGTGAGTGAGAGAGAGAGAGAGAGAGAGAGAGAGAGACAGAGAAAGAGAAAGATGATATGGGATCATGGTCTATTTTTACTGCATTTTATATTTTATGTAAAGGTAATTACATATTTCATGGTTTAGGAAACACGCAGGGGAAAAGCTGTGCTACAACACACACACACACACCCACACACCCACACACACACACACACAGACACATGGGTGGAAAATCTATTTTAAAAGAGTTTTTAAATGGTTTTTAATGAGTTTCATATTCCAAAATACTATATTAAAAAAAAAAATTCAAGTACTATCATTTGTTTTCATTTTAATTTATCTATCACTGGTTTACTTTAAGTGGTACACATTAGGTATTACAAGTTATCATAAGTGAATTATAAGCAATAATTATTATAATCACAGCATAATAAAAGAAGCACAATGTGAAGAAAATGTATAGGGATTGAATACTTTATGGGGAAACTGTGATAATAAGATGTTAACATGATATTAATTTCAATGCAATTTTCTGATGTGTGATGATTGTATTGTAAGAAAAGTTTATCTATGTGTGAAAGATCCACCCAATCCTTTTATAAGTGGACAGTAGTTCTCAACCTGGGTGTCGGGACCCCCCGGGTGGTCACGAGATAATTTGGGGGGGGGGTCGTAAGATGATTTATAATATAGGTTTCTACTATACACAGTTTCCAGATTTTTCTCAATTTTTTTCTTTTTTTCTTGTGAAATACTGAATAGTTTTCAACCTCTTGGCTGTCTCTGATAATGAATCAAATGCAAAATCAAATGAAAAATTATTTGGTTGAACTGGTTCATCATTTTTGGGTGAACTATTCCTTTAAGAGTAGGTGTCACTTTTCGATAATATCTAGTTTTGGGAGGAATCGCTCGTCATCCGTTGGTCTCCATCGGCCCCGGTACTCACCCACAGCTGGTCATCGTGTCCCGGCGGGCTTTTCTTGATGAACGCTCCGTAATAGGTGGCTATGTTCCTGTGGTGGGAGTACTTCTTCAGCATGTTGATTTCCAGCTTAATTTCCTCCTCTTCATCCTGCAGAGAGAGAGAGAGAGAGAGGAAATCAGGGGAAATAGAAACTGAGCTCCATTTTCTCCTCTTCTGCCCCCTGTACCAGACTGTCAGAGAGGCCTTCCTGCAGCAGGTTACAGCAGCAGACTCGTCATAACAGGGAAAAACATGTGATGAACTGATAAAACTCTGTTAAGGAGAAGAACCACAATTTACACACTTAGCCGCACAATATGTAACACTCTGCATTGATAATAGAGAAAAACTGAATGTTAATTAGAACTTCTTGTGTAGTTACATTTCACATTTATGACCATTGTTAGTAATCTGATTATTTACTTTGTAATTTGTAATTTTATTTTATTGTATTTTTTATATTATCATATTTCTCCGGTTAATACAAGACATTGGATTGCATTGAATCTAATTGCCTAATTGTACCCTCTTTTACAAATTTAACATATTTTACGTACGTGTATGTATGTATGTGTATGTATGTATATACGTGTATATATGCGTATGTGTATGTATATATGTATACTACATATACTATTGTTTATTGTTTTGCTTTGGCAATAACGGTTGATTACCATTCATGCCAATAAAGCTTATTTAAATTTGAATTTGAGAGAGAGAGAGACATCAACACAGAGTTAATAACTTCTTATTGCCCGCGAGATGTTGGGGAAGCAATTACAGGAACTAATGGAGTGGATTCAAACAAACAATATCAATCTCCAGTCTCCAGGTTGGTTTGTCCAGGAAGGGAAATTACCAACAAGCCTCTTCCACAGGTAACCAACTGATATGTGGACGGCCTGCTGCATTTTAAAGAGCTGGAAAACAGTTGGGATTTATTGACGTAGTAAAAAAAAATAAAAGTGAGAAAAAGTGACTAGTGCAGATGATGAGTATCGAGTACCGCAGCATTCACTGTCAGTTTTTGCTCTTGTGTTTTTCCCACTATGTGAATAAATCTTTTTTTTTTTTGCATGTGAAGATCTCCTCCTCTTTATTCATTTAACTCCTACACACTTGGCTCCTTGCTCCTTCAAGACTGCAAACTTTTCTCTGCACTGAATTGTGGGCTTGACCGGCCGCTCCGGCCTGGTGAGTGAAAAACCAGGTTGTTTCCTGTCCTGCTCGAACCTGCGAACAGTTTCCATTCAGAAGCTGCAGAAATAAATATAGTGTTGGAGAGAAACGAGGCTAAAGACAAAACACTCTGACCTCATTTCACAGAGTCAGTAATGCTGGTGATCCTGTTATCTCTTGTTTTTGTGTGTGTTTGTGTCCTTTGTTTACTGTACAGGACTTTGTGGTAAACCAGTTTGTTAAAAGCGCTTTATAAATAATTCAATTTGACTCACGAATTACAACACACCACAAATGCACTCTGGGATATAGATGTACAAGCAAACTTGCAGCTAAACGAAAAGTCCTGTCTCTCACTTTTATTCGCCTATTTATAATTCTTGATAAATGTACAATTTTCTTTGTTCCACCATCATAAGTTTCCTCCGACCGGATTTCGGTGTTCCACTTGTTCAAACTGAAAGGTTTAATAAAAATAAAGAAAGAGATTCACTTCAACAATTCAGCAGCAGGACTAGTTTTTTTTTTATATCTTGTCAGAATCTGCTTTGTCTGCCTTCCTTTATGTGCTAGAAGTGATTTTCAGACTGTTCCTCCAGACAATGGCAGTGAAGGGAGAGAGAAAAAAAAACACAATTCTCCAGTCTCCTCTACCGGAGCAACAGATCACAGAATCACTGATTTTGGGGTTTTATCATGGAGGAAGAGACAAAACCCAGGACTCTACCAGAGTTACACAGAGATTTAAAGCCATAATATTAACCTCAAGTCTTTTCCTTCACGCCATTACAAACCAGGACTTTACACTGCCTTCCTCCCTGCATTCACTGCTGTACTTATCAAACCCAGTGCAAACTCATTTAATCGAGTTTATTTATCCTCGCATGTTAAAACAGAAATGGCAAATAGAAAACTTCAAGTCGTGTTCGTTATTTATGTTGTTCGGCTCAAAAATCACACAAAACTCTCAGTGAATCAGAGTATTTTTAAACCTGTATTTACCCAGGGACGTTTTGCTGAGCATGTGAACTTTTTCAACAATGCCTTGTTTCACAATGACACAGTTTCCACACATTCACACTGGAAGTAAGTAACTATTTTTTCATGAGGTTAGATTTCATTTTAACAGAAGTTACACCCATAGGTGCTACTAGACAATGAAATGATCCACTTCTGTACCGAGAATACTTCTGTCAGGACAGGAGATGATGACGATGAGTATTTTTTCCTCAGTTTCACTCTGTCTTGGTCTTTTCCAGTTGCTGTCCTTTAGCTCTGTAGGGCAGAATAGTTGCCAGATTTTCCCAGCCGGGACTCAAACTGGCAACCCTGCGGTCGCCAGCTCATTTGTCTGATCATCCGACTCCCTCCGCCCCGTTTCGGGAGTAACGACCCTTGATTTTTACAGTCCCTCCCCATAAACGTTGACGACTCTGGAGCTCTTCCCAGTGGGACGACATCGGTCATAAAGAGGAGGGGGAAACGACGTAACATAACAATGAAAACTGGCTTTTTCGCTCCAGCAGCCACATTGGACACTGTCAGAAAAACAAGGTACGGAACAAGGTAAAAGGTAAAAACAGTCTGGACCGTTTTGTCTGAGAGTGTAGGTGAACAGCTCTGTTTATCGGCTTTATGTCTGTCTGCAAAAACACGGCAAGGTGTCCGAACGCTACGTGATAACACCGACTAATAAACTGATATCATCACAAACAAACACACACGTCTGAAATGTAAATGAGAACTGCCTGACACACACACACACACACTCAGGATATTACAGTACAGCCTCAGACGGGCAGGCAGACACATCACAAGACGGAGCAATTATTCTTCAATCATCTTGGCGTCCGGTTGCGTGACATTTCTGTGTAGCGGCGAGCCGGGGCGTCAGCGGCTCACACAACGTTTCATTTCCGCACTTTTTTTTTTTTTTATCGGGCGTCGATAAGCGGCGGCGGCGATAAGCGGCGTGACGAGCGGCCCGAGCCTCGCCCCGCTCAGAGACTCCACATGAAGGAGACGCTCCAAGAGGCCGAGAGGGGAAGCAGACTGGGTTTTCTTATTGACCTTTGGCATTCTGTAATACGGATGCGGGAGTCTCACTGCTTACTGCGTGCTGGCTCAGCTACGGTTCAAATCACAAGGAGCGGTCTGGAAATCACAAAAGTCAAGTCTCTCCCCCTTTGTATTTGCAGGTTCCCTACTTTCTTTTGACAGAGATCTTCACGACTTGAAAAGGTTTCTAAAGTCTTGACTTGAGATCTTGTGTTTGTGTAAATGACTCAGATTGAAAGTGATGAGATTTGTTCCAGCAGACGACTGAATTTAAGTTCTGTTTTCTGAATTTGTATGGAATGATTGAATTTATTGAAGTTGAAACTGATTCTAGAAATCAAACTCATGATGCTCTTACCAAGTTTTTATCCTATTAAAACCATATTGCATTGAAAAGTCCTAGATATTTAGTTTTCTTTAAGATACTAAATTGATACTGGACTCTTGATTTGTTCTGACTTGACTTGCTGTTCTACATTTAGACTTGAGACTTGACATTAATGACATGGACTTGACTTGGACTTGACTTGGTAATCTACATTTAGACTTGACATTATCACTTTTTTTAGGCTGACGGAAATCTTTATGATCTAAACTCATAGTATTTATTATAGTAAAAATTGAGTTAAGTTACATGAGAATAGGATCTTTTAAGAGGGAGGGAATATACATTATTGTTTTAATCAAAGTATGCCTGATTTCTATTTATATTGGTGCTTTTTTTGCCTTATGATGACCACCACAAAACTGGATAGATGAGTTTCTACAGGACAGCAGTGATGCTCCAGCTGAAGTCTTATCAGCTTCTTACAAGGATCAACCGTCTCTGCTGCTGACATTTTGAAATAGGTTGAGAGCTCAAAGGGTAATTCTGCCAAACTTCAGCATTCAAACATGAAAGGGTTTCATTACCGACCAAAACTTCTCCATATTAGGAGAAAACTGATCACCTGAAACTCAGCAGCAGTATCTCTAACAGACAGATGATCTGGTAAATGCACTTCAGTTACCGACTGTTCTTTGGAAAGCACCAGTTTTGTGCTGTCAATCATTCAGTAAGAGTATTACTTAGATGGTGGATGTGTCATTTTGGAACCAAACTCTTCATATGTTCTAAAAAGGGCAAACCACTGACTTTCTGCATGGTAAGGTGTTACGGACCTAAGGACAGCCCAGCCTGTTTCTCACAGTTCAAACTGAGCGGTACATCCCAGCCTTTCCTCTGGTTTCAGGTTTTTTTTTTTTTTCACAGTGCGCTTGTTTTTCCATGAGATGTTTGAGTTCATGTCAGCAGCAGATTTTCAGGAGAGCACAGCACCCGCTCCAATACGCCAAACGCATTAAAACCTGTTTGCTTTTTCTTCATGTCGCCCTAATCCACTGAGGCTGTTTAAGACGTTCAGCAGGAGCTTTGACTGTCTGGCCGCTGTGAGAAGACGGTGGGGTCAGTCGGTCAGTCGGTACGTCAGTCAGCCAGCCGGCAGGCCGGCCAGGCGGTGAGTCACTGTCAGTCAGCCGGCCAGTCGGTTAGTCCTTCAGCCAGGCAGCCAGTCATTTAGCCAGGCAGCTAGCCAACCAATCAGTCAGCCAGCCAACAAACCAGACCGCAAGACAGCCAGTCTTTCTGTTAATCCACTCAACAGCCAGCCAGTCCATCGCTCTGTCAGTCAGTCAGTCAGTCAGTCAGTAAACCAGTCAGTCAGTCAGTCAGTCAGACAGAGAGTCAGTCAGTCAGTCAGTCAGTCAGTAAACCAGTCAGTAAACCAGTCAGTAAACCAGTCAGTCAGTAAACCAGTCAGACAGTCAGACAGTCAGTCAGTCAGTCAGTCAGTAGACCAGTCAGTCAGTAAACCAGTCAGTCAGTCAGACAGACAGAGAGTCAGTCAGTCAGTCAGTAAACCAGTCAGTCAGTAGACCAGTCAGTCAGTAAACCAGTCAGTCAGTCAGTCAGTAAACCAGTCAGTCAGTCAGACAGAGTCAGTCAGTCAGTCAGTAAACCAGTCAGTCAGTAGACCAGTCAGTCAGTAAACCAGTCAGTCAGTCAGACAGACAGAGAGTCAGTCAGTCAGTCAGTAAATCAGTCAGTCAGTAGACCAGTCAGTCAGTAAACCAGTCAGTCAGTAGACCAGTCAGTCAGTAAACCAGTCAGTCAGTCAGACAGACAGAGAGTCAGTCAGTCAGTCAGACAGAGAGTCATCTCAGATTTCAGTCTTTGTCACAAAGTCATAAAGCAGAGTTCGGTTTCACCAGAGACCTGACAGCAATCTGCTTCACACACACACACACACACACACAGACCAGAGGGTGGGATGTGTGTGTGTGTGTGTGTGTGTGTGTGTGTGTGTGGGGGGGGGGGAGTTGATAGAGAGAGGCAGGGAGAGAGCGACAGAGGTCTAGGTTACAGCTGCTCAGACAAGGAGACACTCATCATGACGTCATCCCTCTCTCTCCCTCTCTCTCATACCTTCACTATGTCTCTCTCTCACTCTCTCCATCTCTCTCACTCTCTCTCTCTCTCTCTCTCTCTCTCTGTAACCTCACTATGCCTCTCTCTCCCTCCCTTTCAGCATCACTTTCCATTACTGTCTCCTCTGTCCCCTACAGTAATTGCCTTAGTCACATGTTCACGTATCCCGTCTCCACGACACCTCACTCGCTTCTCCCTCCCTCTCCCTCTCTCGTTTTTCCCTGAAGTCTCCCTAGTCCTTTCAAAACAAGGCATCCTGAAGCTACTCATTATCATTCCTGGGCATGAAATGGTGGGGAGACTCGGAGGCGGCCATCTTGCTGTAAAAGTATCCTTGCACACAATGTGAGCAGACCTGACAGAGCCGCGGTCCCGAGCGGACCGGCCCGCCGCAACGTGGAGGCATGATGGGAAATGAAAGCAGAGCAGAAAGACACGTTGAGATGTTTTAAACTGGCACATAGGGCTGAACAATTAATCAAAATTTTATCGAAATCTCAATATGGCCTACTGCAATTTTCAAATCGCAGGAGGCGCAATATTTGTTAAAGGTGAAATGTGTCAAAATAGCATTTTAAATGAAATATTGTGGTGCTGCAGAGATGTCCTGGCCTACACGTCATATTCTACAGACTTAAGAAAACATCTTTGTTTGGTACAGATCCCCGCAAAAATCACACCATAATCATTTTAATATGTTTTTCAATGAAAATGTGAATAATGATGTAAAAATTATCATTCCCTCTAATATCGCAAATCATATCGCAATTGCAATATCAGTCAAAATAATCACAATTAGATATTTTTTTCAAAATCGTTCAGCCCTACTGGCACAGAGGAACCTTTTTAGGTGATTTTCTAACACTGTTTTGCCATGTTCCTGTTATTGGAATATTAGGAGAAGCGTAAAAACCCAAAATGGCTCATAGGCCTTGTTCCTGGAGGACACCATGTATAGTTTTTGTTTAGCATGAGCCTGAGCCCACAGGCTGCAGAACAATGCTGCGTTCACATCCAATCTGGAGAGGCGGGAGAACTGGATGACAGTTTGTTGACACAAGCGTGTACGTGTTTAACTCGTTAAAAACGCCCAAGTTCAAAATAGTTTTTGTCTATGAAATTAAAATCATCCATAAACAAACTGCAGCAGACATTAGTCGCTTTCTGTAAAGTAGACTGGACTGCATTAGAGGGAATATAACTGATAATTCTGCTTTTTTATTATCTTAGCCTAGGATTTGCTGCCAGGTGTTGATACACTGCCACATTTTGTCACGCCAAGTACGAGCTATCGCAGCCCGCAAAATTTCCCACATAACCGATTTGTAATTTCTACTAAGACTAACGTGAATTTTTTTTTTCCCGTTTAGGTAGCTTGTAAATCCAATATAACATGATGAAAGCTTTTCCGCTGTCTGCTCTAAACAGCCAGTGTCTGGTTTACGTTTCCGGTTTGCTTGGAATCAACAACAGAAGAAGAAGAACTGGCTAGTTAGCATGAGCAGTGATAGCCACCATGGCTGAACAGACAGAGAAAAGAGAAACTCAAACTGCATCAACAGAAAATCCAAGCTCCGCCCACACTGTTTGATTGACAGGTGATCTGTGGGAAGTGCAGTGCAGAAACACCCATTTGATGTCACCTGCTAGATAAATAAATAAATTTGGCTCATAACCTATATAACAAGTTATTTCAGTGGCATCTCAATAAACTCCATAAAATATAGCACTTTGTAACGACTGTATCGTTACATCTACTTTACAATAAGCACAATTTAAATAGAAGAACGCAGTCGGGAGTTAACGTTTCTAAACGTTGCATAATCCGTTTCGTCATTGAACATACCTCTTTCTGCCCATGAAACAGAGCTGATGAAAATAGCACCAACAAAAGTATATTATTGTAATTTTTTTGATTATATCCTCTTATAACATCAACCTGTTGGTTCAGATTGTATTGCATCTTTTTTTAATATTGAGCAGTTTGCCTTTTCACAACCGTAACCTTCCACCCGGAAAAACGTTTGGCACTTCCTATGAGCACTTCACAATAAAAGCCCTGCTCCCTGGGTTTTTTGTTGTTTTGTTGTTGTTTTTCTTTTTTTTTGTAATTTATTTGATTATATCCTCGTATAACATCAACCTGTTGGTTCAGATTGTATTGCATCTTTCTAATATTGAGCGGTTCGCCTTTTCACAACCACAACCTTCCACCTTTTGTTGGTGCTATTTTTCCGCGATTTCATCAGCTGTGTTTCATGGGCAGAAAGAGGTATGTTCAATGATGAAACGGATTATGCAACGTTTAGAAACGTTAACTCCCGGCTGCGTTCTTCTATTTAAATTGTGCTTATTGTAAAGTAGACAATACAATCGTTATAAAGTGCTATATTTTATGGAGTTTATTGAGACGGCAGTGAAATAACTTGTTATATAGGTATATGTTATATAGGGAATGAGAACGGGTTGAAACACCACAGTGAGGCTGAGGTACAAAGAGATGGAGACTAAACTAAAAACAAAACAAGGAACCTGCAGATCACCACTTGAGCCAATTTTTTAAACAACTTTAAGCAGAATAAGATTGACTTCCTAGATCACCCACATTACACGCAACCGACAGATGTGACAAAACGCTGCGGCGGCCTTCAAATGATCATCATGATGAGGAAGAGGAAGGGTAGAGGAAGAAACGAGAGCGACCGTAAGAAGACAAGCTGGAATGGATTTTTCTCTTTTTACTTCCAAGACAATCGCACACCCTCCCACACCGTCACACCTGCCTACTGCCACTTTCACACCTGCTTAATGGAGAGGGAGCAGTGGGAGTGGGAGGTGTGTGTGTGTGTGTGTGTGTGTGTGTGTGTGTGCGTGTGAGTGAGAGTGGACTTGCTTTAATGTCACCGGTTGCTTTCGTGTGCAAAACTGACAGAAAGAGAGAAAACAAGAGAGAGAAAAAACTCTCTTTTCTTCTCCTCTTTCCTTGGTTTCTTCTCCTCTTATTGCCCCGTCTTCCTTCTTTCTTCCTCAATCTTCATCATCCTCTCCTCCCTAGTCTCTCTCCTAGCCTCTCTCTCTCTTCTCCTTAGTCTCTCTCTCTTTCTCTCTCTCTCTCCTCAAGTCTCTCTCTCTCTCCCGCTCTGCTCTAGTCTCTCTCTTTCTTCCTTAGTCTCTCTCTTTCTCAATTCAGTTCAATTCAAGGAGCTTTATTGGCATGACAGTTCACAAACAAACATTATTGCCAAAGCATGTAACCTCTCTCTCCCTCTCTATCCCTCTCCTATAGTCTCTCTCTCTCTCCTCTAGTTGCTCTCTCTCTTCCTCAGTCTCTCTCTCTCTCTTGCTCTCTCTCTTCTAGTCTCGCTCTCTCCTCTAGTTGCTCTCTCTCAGTATCTCTCTCTTTCTCTCTCTCTTTGTTAAGACTCTCTCTATCCCTCTCCTCTAGTCTCTCTCTCTCCTCTAGTTGCTCTCTCTCTCAGTATCTCTCTCTCTCTCTTTGTTAAGGCTCTCTCTATCCCTCTCCTCTAGTCTCTCTCTCTCCTCTAGTTGCTCTCTCTCTTCCTCAGTCTCTCTCTCTCTCTCTCTCTCTCTCTCTCTCTCTCTCTCTCTGTTAAGGCTCTCTCCCTCTCTCTCTCTCTCTCTGTTCAGGCTCTCTCTATCCCTCTCCTCTAGTCTCTCTCTCTCTCTCTCCTCTATTTGCGCTCTCTCTTCCTCAGTCTCTCTCTCTCTCTCTCTCGTTTTCTATCACAGAAACAGAGGTGGAGGTTGAGAAAGACGGGAATGAGGGAAAAGGAAGAGCAAAAGGAAGGGAGGAAAATGTAGGTGAAAATGAGGTTAAATGAAGAAAAAAAAGGAGTGTATGATGGAGAGAGGGGAGGGGGGGAGCGAATGTGAGCGGCGGAGGTGAAGAAACGAGCAGCCGATCAGCGGAAAGCCGTCCCATAATCCCACTGCACTTCAGATGAACCTTCTGCGAGGAGAGAGAGGAAAACACAAACCTAACCCAAGCTTCTCTCTCTCTCTCTCTCTCTCCCTCTCATTCCTCTCTCTCATTCCTCGTTTAAATGCTCCTCCCCCTTTCCCACTCTCCCCCTCCTATTTTTCTCTCTCTCCCTCTCTTAAGCCTTAACTCGCTCTCTCCCTTTTCTTCTCCTCTTTCCTTGGTTTCTCTTTTCCTTATCGCCCCTTCTTTCCGCAATCTTCATCATCCTCTCCTCCCTCGTCCCTCTCTCCCTTCTCCTTAGTCTCTCTCTATCTTCTCTTTAGTCTCTCGCTCCTCTCCTTAGTCTCTCTTTCTCTCTGTTCTCCTTAGTCTCTCTCTCTCTCCCGTCCTTAGTCTCCCTCTCTCTCTCTCTCTTCCTTAGTCTTTCTCTCCAGGCTCTCTCTCTCATTAGTCTCTCTCTCTTGTGGGTTGCTCTCTCTCCTCCTTAGTCTCTCTCTCTTTCTTCCTTAGTCTCTCTCTCTCCTTAGTCTCTCTCTCTCCAGTCTCCCTCTCCTTCTTAGTCTCTCTCTCTCTCTTTCTTCCTTAGTCTCTCTCTCTCCTTAGTCTCTCTCTCTCTCTTTCTTCCTTAGTCTCTCTCTCTCCTTAGTCTCTCTCTCTCTCTTTCCTCCTTAGTCTCTCTCTCTCCTTAGTCTCCCTCTCTCTCTTCCCTCCTTAGTCTCTCTCTCTCTCTCTCTCCTCAGGCTCTCTCTCTCTGTATGTGGAACAGGAAGTGGTATGTGGGTCAGAGCACATATGCTGAGACGTGCCTGTGGAGCTGAGTAGACACACACACACACACACACACACGCTCACACACACACACACACACACACACACACACACACACACACACACACACACACAGGAAAGGAGATGTGTAGCTGTGTTGTTTTGCGGCCATGACACGTGACTGTATGCAAAGCTCCTTGAGTTCACACACACACACACACACACACCTCTTCCCTTCGTATGCGTACGTGCACGGTGGGCGCCCATGTGTGTATGTGTGTGTGTGTGTTTGTATAAACGTGAAAATATCTAGCTCTTCCAACGCAAACAACTTCCTCTGCTCAACTGTCATTCTTGGCACGGATCCGGACAAACTCAGTGTTTATTTTAGAAAACGGCTGAACTGTGGGGAAAATGACCGCTCCGAAAAGAAAAAAAAAACAAAAAAAAAAACATATCAACTGGCGTGTCTCGGATATTCCCAACATGTGTATTTCTCCTCAGTCCTCTTATTTGTTTTTACTTGGCTCCGTGTCGTCAAAGATGCTCTATACTTTCTGAACCGCCTCTGGTGTTGTCATGGCTACGCATCAGTGTCGACTTAAAATGACGTTAGATTCAGGCGGATGCGTCGGTCTCTAGTGATTGGTTAGGGAAAATCGGATCCCCCCTCCCCCACGGAAATCGGTTGGAGCAGTGGTTATCAACGTGGGGCCCGGGGACCACCAGCGGTCCTTCGGGAGGTTCCAGAGGTGGTCCCAGGCAAATTGATGATTGTTAAACTTCAGCATTATTTTATTTACAAGAAGTTAACACAATTAGAGAATGTAGAAGAATGACTGTTTTGATCATAGTTTCTCTGTTATCTCTCTACCTACAATACATTTAGTCATGGAATTCTGGACAAAATCATATCTAACAATAATAATTGTGTGACGCCTCGTTCACCAGACATTTTACCAGCCAACACATTTCTGAACAGGGCTTTAAAAAGCTGGTTGGTTACCTGGCAAAGTGACGGGAGAGCAGACGAACTTATCAGCCATGAGGTTCAAATAATGTTGAATGTTGAAGGCCGATACGATGCTGATATTTTTGTGTCGGAGGAACTCATAGCTAATATTTTGTGCCAATATTCAATTTCTATATTCAATTATTATCCTTACTTACCTATTTTACCTTTCCTTTAGGGCTGGGCGATATGGTTGAAATCAATATCACGATAACCATAAGGATTTTTCTCGATATCAATATATATTACGATATGGTTCATGTATACAAAATCACGTTAAATAATCAAATGAATGTTCATCTCATTGAACCGAATGGTAATGTTAGGTGTGATGTCAAACAAAACAGAAATATTCAAATAATATTCCTACCATACCTCATTTTATGAGAGTTTTCAAGTAAAATTTGCTTGTCATCATCAATTTAGACAGCAGAAATGTGTGTCACGACATTAAAATATCTTCATCTCATCACAATATGATTGACATGATATGATTCCACTGAAAGACAATAAACGATAACATTGAATTAGTTTGCCTTGCCTTCGCCTCTTTAAATTTTGATAATTTTCTAATATTCAGTGTTTCCAGAGTATTGAAACAGCATTTAGTCCATCATGGCACATTAAAACTCTCCACTGAAACCAGACTGATGAAATTCTGTTAGTGTCAGCAGCTCTTTAAGGCAGGGAGACCTACCACACCTATTCAATGGTAGAGAAACTATAATACAATAGGCTTTTAAATCAAGATTTACATAAACGGTAACTGAATAATTAAATGAAAAAGTTAAATGTACAAGCAAATCAAATGTCATGTCAGGTTCTCCAGCCTGTTTTTCTTTATCTGTGCATAGGGAGGAGCCTTCATCATATCAGAGGTGATGATATGTGATAGCCTCCAGCCTCTTGGCCCGTGGCTGCAGGTGATTTCCCAGCCTGCATTTCTGCCCTGTCCTGCTCTGAACCATGTTGGATTACTTTAGCGAGACTGGAAAACTAACATGTGAGTCATCTGAGGAGGGGAATCTGGTTCTGATAGGAAGACTCTCCTTCGAACTGAGCAAACACGACTCACGTTTGTTGACAGAGTTCGGCTAGTTCCCTGATGAGTGGACTGGACGTCAACTGTGACTGTTTGCACTTAAATAATTTACAGATTAGTTCATCAGTGGCAGATCTCAGGCCTGCAGCAGAGTGTTTTCCACTCCTCGCTGTGAGAGAAATCAAACTTGCAAAGTAGTAAAATATGAGATATTAATGGATTCATAATGGATGATATTTTCTGACAGACTGAATGTGCTCTGCTCATTCTTTTCAGGCATCGATGTAAAGTAAAAAGACTTCAGACTGCAGCCACAGGGAACCATGAAGGTTCCTGAGGAGCAAAATATTACTCTACTGAAAAATACAATGCTGCTTGAGGAAGAATAAACAACCCAACAACTAAAAATATGTTGCCTAAAATGTCTATCTATTGTATAGCCGGATTTACTTTTCCAGAGCCTGTGAGCAGGTACTGTATCTATTTTCAACTTTGAAGCTGTTTCTGCAACAGAAAAATTACTTTTTTAGCCATTAGGGAACCCCATAAGGTTCCCTGAGGAACCCCTTCATAAAGGGTTTACGAACCATGACAGGAAACCCTTTAGCGAGGAGCCCCAATGCCCTGTTCAGACAGGATTAGTGTTACAGAGGGAGGTGATGGAAACATTATCGGAGCATGTTTGTAATTTTAGTTCTGTCTGAACTGATATTACTGAGATTGTTATCGTTCTGTTTCCGCCACAGTCAAATAGGGTTGTCACGGTGGGCGGTGTTACCGGTAGCATAAGGTCTTAGAGTCCACACCGGTGTTATTAGCCCCACACCGGGAATACCGTTATTTTGTATTTTGTAAAATAAGCACATATTCAGAGCTTCCATGTTCAAGTTAGGCTACTAAATGATAAATGGACATACTAACAACATACTGATCATTAATATGATCACTAATATGACAGATTAGGATGAATAGGATTAATTATTTGTCCTTACCTAGTGACAGTAATGTGTCCAGTACAATCCAATGGGAGCCTAAAGAAGGGCAATATGCCAGAATCTGCCCTGCACTCACATTAACTCTCTGAGTGTTGAGCAGTGTTATAAATCTCTGATTAAAAAGTGTTACCGTTTACAAAAATGCTGTTAACACACGTGAGTTTGGAGAGGAATTGATAGCGCTTAGACCCCCTAGTAGTGACAGGCGGTATAACCGGTATGGCCGGTGTTGAGGAGGGAAACAACACCGGTGTCAAAATGGCACCACCGTGACAACTCTACAGTCAAAGTTTTTCTCATTTCACTATAACAAACAACAATCCACAAGTCCAGATCAGACCCAAAGTCTAAACTGTGGTCCAGTTGCGACCTTATCATTGTGTTGTTATTGTTCCAGCACATCAGCGTCAATTGCAAAAGTTAACACATGATACATTTTTGGTGTGATGACAATGTGGAAGTGGAGTCGACACACTCTCTTATCCAGTGAATTGTCTGTTAACATTACAGATGCCGTTTTAACAATTATTCCTGAAAGCTAATCCTGCCTGAACAGAGCTTTAGACCAGTGATTCTCAACCTTTTTCATATCAAGGACCCCTAATTTAGTCCACATTAGAGCCACAAACCCCCCATTTGATGAGATGTTGTCCCTCGGACCCAAATCTGAGAATATTTTTATCGTTAGATATGATTTTGTCCAGAATCCCATGACTATCTGTATTGTAGGTAGAGAGACAACAGTGAAGCTATGATCAAAACAGTCTTTCTTCTACATTCTCTAATTGTGTTAACTTCTTGTAAATGAAATAATACTGAAGTTTAACGATTCATCAATTCGCTGGGGACCCCCTGGAACCCTCCACCAAGGACCCCTGGTGGTCCCCGGACCCCACGTTGAGAACCACTGCTTTAGACGAACCCCCCCTGATGAACCCCTGGTTTTCAGAGTGTACAGTGAGCGGGCCGGCGGGGTCCTCGGGGACGGACAGTGGAATCCTCTTCATTATAACGGTTAACCCAGATTAAAGGATTCCATGTGACAGCCTCCATGAGACTCATTCCTCTGCAGGGCGTCTCGGCAGGAAACGCTCGACTGACCTCAAATGTGTGTTTGCGAATATTTTTCTCGGTGCCTCACTTCGTTATTCATTCAGTGATGAGTAACGCGAGTGGGTGGCAGAGAGGCACTCACCACCATCACCATCATCATCATCAGCGCTGTGAGATGGAGGCTTATATATACACACACAAACACACTAAGAAACACAGAAACACACACACATCACCTTCTCAAGATAAGCATATATAAAACAAAAACAGCCCCCTGTGTCCTTATTCAACTTTCTTGAAGGAGGCAAGCGAGCACCCATGGGCACACACATGCACGCACACACACACACACACACACACACACACACACAGGCTAAACTGCCCTTAGCAAACTGAAAATCCGTTGAGCTTCAAACACAAACTCAGCTTTGTTTCTGATGAAGAAAAGAAAAAGAAAAAAAAACACTAAGCTGGTTGGAAACCCTCCACTTATGAGCCTGAAAATTATGACTATTTTTGGAGAGAAAAATATTGACATGAGGGACTGGGGGGACTCAGGGGGAACAGTTTGTTTTGGCGCTAACCATTACATCGAGCATTTGAGTCGGGTATTAGTATCTATTTAGGCCTTCAGAAGAAATAAAACCCAACTTGGGATCAATTCCAAATCTACACAAGCTGTATTTTGTGGCCAGGGGGTTTGGTAATGTTAACTGTTGTCGAAATCCCCCTTCATGCATTTAAAAATGCACTAGTTCTGCAGACAAATCTTTCTTCAGAGTTATACAGTAGAAACCAGCCTTTTCAAACAAAAGTTTAACCTCTCTGAACCAGTCTACAGAAACAGTCAATGTACTTTCCAGTCACTGCTTCTGACCTGAAAGAGAGCAAAACTTCTTTTTACCAAATAATTAGTCATAGTGCAGTGGTTCTCAACCCAGGGGGTCGGGGGATAATTTTGGGGAGGGTCACAAGATGATTTATGTGATAACGGAAAAACATTTCTACTACACAAATTTCATGTCTATTAAAATTTTCTTCAAATTTTTTGCTTCTTTTCTTGTCAAATACTGACTAGTTTTCAGCCTCTAGGCCTCCTCTTACAATTATTCAAATGAAACAAGCTGAAAAGGGGACATCATTCTTGGTGTGATTCCTGGTTGAACTGTTCCTGTTCCTGTGTTTCAAAAGGTCATGAGCCAAAAAGGTTGAGAACCACTGTCCAGCAAAAGTGCAGCATCAGCATGCAAGCAGTAAAAAGTAGGACCTATGATGACAATATACTTCATGGATATATTCAGTACACATCTACACACACACACACACACACACAGTGTTTACTGACCTCCGTGACGTCCATGACCTTAATGGCCGCCAGTTGTCCCGTCTTGACATGTCGACCCTGGAGAGAAAAACAGAGAGGAGAGATGAGGGAAGGATGTCTTTACATCTTAATAACTGTGATTTTCCCCCACTGCAATTTCACATAGCATCGTAGTCATTTACCAATCCGTATTTCTATTGTTGAAGTATGAATGGAGCTAAAATAGCTTGGTTATGGGACAATAAAGAGGCGAATGTGACAATCAGGAGAGGAATTTTCTTCTTTTAGTTTGGGTGGGAGAAGCCTAAGTGGCCAATTTACGGTTCGGACAAGAGCAACGGCTGTGCGAATTGTTGGCAGGAATGAAAACAGCTTTCCGGACCATACTTTCATAGGCAGAGTAAACATACAGAGTGAGTCAGCCGGTCATAAAAACAAAAACCACATTCACAACAAGTTATTTGCCTCTACAATAGCGTGGAGAAACAGTAGGCGCCGGTCCAAACCCTGTCATTCCACAACAGCGTTTTCTGTGAGAACTGGTGCAAGGAATTAAAACATAATTTCCCCTGTTTTCACAGATAGAGTGAATACTCAAAATCCCAATCAGTTAGAAACACCAGACAGTATTTTTCCATTACATAAGTGAAATGAAGCGTTAAAATGGCAGTGGGTTGAGATTTCATTTGCCTCTAAACATGCTAGGAGCTACAAGAGGTCTTATGCTAACAGTCTGTGTGTGTAACTCTAGCCTGCAGCCATATTGTAGGTGTTTTCTTGGGGATTTTTGTAAACTTAAGACAAAAATCACCTTAAACAGAAAAGTTAGAGAGCGCAACCCAGGGTTTCATTTGCCTCCTGAGTAAGAAACTCAGGAGGACTGCTGCTAACAGTGTGCTAACTAAAGTTTGTAGCAGTATTAGGTTTTATAATCCCATTCTTGAGGGTTTCTTGTAAATTTCAGACGGAAAACAACTTAAACAAACTAACATAAGAGGTAGAAAGTGCTAGCAGGGTTTAATTTGCCTAAAAAATACTTACAAGAAGCCTTATGCTAACAGTACATAATGTGTGAGAGGCTAACTAACCCCCCCCCATACTGTAGCAATATTGAAGGTGTAATAATCCCCATTCTTCAGGGTTTCTTGTAAACTTCAGACAGAAAACAATTTAACCAGACACAGGTATTGAGAGCCATCCAGGGTTTCATTGAAAATACAACAATATAGAGGCCACAAGACACTTAAATGCAGTCAATATGTGTGTGAGAGGCTAACTAGCCTGCAGTCATATTGTAGATGTTATATCCCATGCTTAAGGGTTTTGGTCACTCCAGACTCCAGACAGACAAAACAACTTGAACAAACAGAAGAGGTAGAGAGAGGCATCCAGGGTTTCATTTGCCTCGAAAATACCGCAGGAGCTACAAGAAGCCTTATGCTAACAGTTTGAGAGGCTAACTAGCCTGCAGGCATATTGTAGGTGTTATAATCCTTCCATTCCATTCTGAAGGGTTTTTGTGTAAACTCCAGACAGACAAAACAAACTTAAACAAACAGGCGCGGTACGGCATGCCTCTCAAACACAACGACAACCTACATGCCTGCTGTTTTACTCTTTACAACATGAGCACAATGCTAAAGTTGCCCGGGAGCGCTAACAATGGTAGCTGGAATGATATCATGTTTTTAGAGAGGGAGAACATGTGTGTGTGTGTGTGTGTGTGTGTGTGTGTGTGTGTGTGTGTGTGTGTGAAAGTGAAAGAGAGAGAGAGAGAGAGAGAGAGAGAGAGAGAGAGAGAGAGAGAGAGAGAGAGAGAGAGAGAGAATATAAGTGTGTGTGTGTGTGTATTTGTATGTATTCATTTCTGTGAGTCTGTATTCTGTGTGTGTGTGTGTGTGTGTGTGTGTGTTTGAGCATGCATATGTGTGTGTTCATGCATGTGTATGTGAGTGCGTGTGCATGAATCTGTCTTTGCGTATGCATGAGTCTATGTCATGTATGTGTGTGTGTGTGTGTGTGTATGTGTGTGCCCGCGTTTAAGACCGCCATACGATTGGGTTTCCTTTGTCTGCAACAGGACTGCGACACCTGAGCTGGACCTGACAACCCCCCGCCCCCCCCTCCCCCCCAGTGAGTGAGATGGTGCGGTCCGGGGCGCTGAGTGATGAGGGATTAGCCCACTTCGCCGCAGCCTGGAGGGGGTTAACCAAAAGGTTGAGGCTTTACCGGGCCGACTGAGGGAGCAAACTGGAAAGATGACAAGGGAGCAAATCTCTGCTGGTCTTCACTGTGGGAACTATGGGAGTGGAAAGATGACTCTGGTTTGGGAGGAAGCGGGGGGGTGGATGAGAAATAGTAAAAAAAAAAAAAAACAGCAAGAGAGGACTGAGGGGGAGAAACATGTGATTGAACGAGGAGAAAGGGAACAAAAGAAAGTGGTAGGGTGTGTCATAAAAACATAATTTCTCTGTCATCATGGTCAACATCAGGCTGAAAACATACACTACATTTCTATTTCCTTCTTCTGTTGTTTGAATGTAGTTTGAAATGAGCTGGATGTGTGAATGAGTGTGTGAATGAGTGTGTTAATGTGTGTGTGTATGCACATATGGGGATGTGAGTATGTATACAAATAGTCAGTATGGCTGTAAGATTGGGTTTCCTTCATCTGAACTGTGTGTGTGTGTATGTGTGTGTGTGTTATCTAAGGTATAAAGTCTCCCCAGAGAGCCTGGCAGTGACACACACACACACACACACACACACTCCACTCCACACAGCAGCAACAAGCCGCTATCTGAATCACAATGGAAGGAAAGGAGAAGTTTTTCTAACTTCACTCCCACTAACACTGTGTTCACTCCTGCTGCTGTGGGCTGTTCTGGATCAAAATGTCAACCAGATTATGTGGCGGATGGGGTATTTCTATTCAAATTTACATTCTTGGAAGCTAGTTTCACGACCAACAAAGACCTTCAAGGTATTCAGTGGGTATTCATATTCATATCAATGGTTCTGACAGCTAATTTTGCTTCCAACAAAGATCTTCTAGGTCTAGAATGGGCATTTCTGTTCAAATAAATAACTCGAGAACTAGTTTCGCTACTAAGACAGATCCTCAAGACATTCTTGAAATGTCATTCCTCTGTTCCTGTTAAAATCTATAGGTTTTGGAAAGCTACTTTCACTGCTAACACACAACTTCAAGGTCTACAGTTATCGTGATATTGATTTTGTCCATATCATCCAGCCCAAAATACATACACACACACACACAGACCACAAGCTTAAGAAACTTCTTAATATACAAAATTCTCAACCACAGAAAAACAAAAAAAATGAACATTGCAAAATAACAAATATAGTAAATAACTGTTCACCTTTCTAAAGTCTCTGTGGAAATATTACAAAGTTTAGATTTAAAAAATGTACATATTTTTACTAAATAGCAAAAGTCAACAAGAGGCTTTGTCATTGTCTAGGCATTGTCTAGAGTGGCCGCGATTGGGCGTTACCATGCGCACCAGACAGAATTTTTTTTAATACCAATCCTGTGGTCACATATTGGGCAAAGTGTGGAATGCAGTGGACTGTGTGTGTGTGTGTTTGTGCATCTGTGTGCATGTGTGT
>NW_027278993.1:0-5000 GCF_046629955.1 Centroberyx affinis | reverse complement strand
AAAAAAAATTAGCAAATGTCATGCTGGAATAGTCCTTTAAGGGAGAATGTGTGTGCTTATGTGTGTGTGTGTGTGTGTGTGTGTGTGTGTGTGTCCCTTGTGTGAGAAAGGTGACCTCAGAATACAGACTGTAATAATTACAGTACCCCCCCTCCAGACACACACACACACACACACACACACACACACAGACTTGATGGTTAAAACGATGACATCATCTTCTTCTCTGGTTCCTCTATTCAGAGAGGAGACAGTGCCTTAGAGGCTGCCCTCCAGTCTGAGTCACACACACACACACACACAGTATGATGTGATCTGTGGAAATGTAATTGGGGAGATGGTCACTGAATGAATGACTCTGTTCCTATATGATCCATAACATTACTGTTAACTAATTAATTTCAATATGGCTGCTGTAGCCCTTCATCCTTCTCTAAACATAAACCCCTCATCAGCACTCACACACAAATACATGCATAGGATATACTAAATATATATAATTAGTATCAATCTTAATGTTGTGTTAATATTCTTTTGTTTCACTGATTCTTGATGCTTTGGCAATATTGTTGTTGTGACATTCATGCCAATAAAGCAAATTTGAAGTTGACTTAAAATGCTATTTAAATGTATTCAAGAGCTTCTAAGGCGTTGAGTCTAGACAGCACGGTTCCTTCCTGACTCCACACTCATTCAAACATGCTCTAATCATTCTGTCATCCGACTCTCCCGTGACTACCACCGTGATGCATCTCCATCGTGGCTGGTCCAGTCTTTATGGGATGTGGTTCGGACCACAGTTCCCCTTATCATGGTCGAAAGCTGGAGGGGTGTGTGTGTGTGTGTGTGTGTGTGTGTGTGTGTGTGTGTGTGCTTCTACGGATGAAGCTCATTTGTGTTTCAGTGGAGAGTTTTACTGTCACACGGTCTAAATGTTGTTTCAGACGCCCTGAGGACAAGCCAGTATTTCTGGAGGAAGCAGTGGTTTAGACTGTGACTGAGCAGAGTGAAAAAAAAAACTTCCATCCAGCCAATATTATCTTCAAATTTGACTATTTTCATGCCAAAAATGATTCCCGTTGAGTTTTCTTCTTGTCAGGGTGGAAAAGCCTCTGAAGCAGCATTTAGACCATCATGGGACACTAAAACTCTCCACTGAAACCCAGACTGATGAAACTCTTTGTCCGCAGCTCTTTAAAGCAGAGTGACCCACCACTAGGGCTGAACAATTAATCAAAATTTTATCGGAATCGCAATATGGCCTACTGTACTTTTTTAGGCGAAATGTGTGTCAAAATACCATTTTAAATGAAATATTGTGGTGCTGCAGAGATGTCCTGGCCTACACATCATATTCTACAGACTTAAGAAAACATCTTTGTTTGGTACAGATCCCCGCAGTCTTCCCAGGTGCTGGACAGAGTTAGAGTCAGCACAGGTGAGGAGAACTGAACTGGAAAGGTCACATGTGTAGGTGTTGATGAATTGTTTCACCTTGGGAGCAGTGTTCAGCGTTCAGACTGTACTTTGATTTCAGACTGTTACTGACTCCCCCCCCCCCCCCCCCCCCGCCCGCCCCAGCACCCCAGTTTGCAGCAGTCCAGTCTGCCTCACAAGCTCAGCTGACGTCACACACTTTTTTACAATCACACTAACTATCTGCTGACTGTGGAGTTACATTTTGCTGAGCTAACGAGACACAAAAAGCCTGATTTTGTTATAAAAATTTTGTTAATATAGTAAAAAAAAAACTTTTTAAGGTGCTATTGTATGTGTCGCATTGGAAAAAATCAATATTTCATTGTTGGAGATGATTGCTCTCCTCTATCTCACTCCAGTAGTATTGTTAGTTCTAGTGTTTCTCCACATTAAGACTACATTTCCCATCAGCCCTGTTGCTTCCTGCCCCCCTGAAGAGGATCAACATGTTGGAAGTGATTTCTCCATCTTCCTTTCCCTCCTTCCACCATCTGCTGCCAGAAACTCTTTCAGCTTTAGCTCCGTTTTGCTCTGGAAGAACAGAACCTCTTCCTGTTTTGTGCCGTAAAGCGATCCAGCAGATTTCCCTCCAAACCTGACATGGAAAATAAAGTGTAGAGGCCACTAGAGGCTGACAGTCTTCCCAGCGATGGTCTTGTTTGTTTGAGCTAATTATACTAATGTCTCAAAATGAATGTGGATATGATTTACTGATATTAAAATGAACCATGCAGCAGCATTAACAGGCATTTGAAACGGTTTGGCCACGTCTGAATAGTCTTCCAAACTGCTCTAGCAAACGTAAATAACATAAATTTAGAATAATAAAAAGCAGGCCGTTAAAATGAATTCAGAGACACTCGGTCAGATCCCAGAAGCCTTCGAAGCCTCTTTCTCTCTGATCCCCTCCGTTATCCAATCACAGCCCGGCGAGGGAGCGGACCTCAGTATAATGAGGCCTTTTCAGACGACTGCAGCCTGACCCCAAGAGTTCATAAGCTACTCCCCCATAATCCTTCAGCTGTGACCCTTGACCTCCACCCCTGCTCATAAGGGGAGGAGGGGTCTGGGTTTCTCATGAAAGGGGAGCAGAGAGAAGCTGAACCTGGACGCTGATCTACGGTCAGTTTGAAGGGATTCTGGGAAAGTCTGATCTATCATGAAGTGGGAGAGTTTCAGTCCTGTTGCTTATTTGCACTCGAAGGGCAACTTAATGTTGCTCATGTTCAAATATCAAATACAAACTAACTCGACTTGTAGAGTTCTGTTCCAAAATGTTATATGCTTACTTTAGAAAAGAAAATCATTACCTGTTCATCATTAAATATTTCTAAAATATGGAGGTTTCAGCCAGAATTGTTGTTTTGTTAACTAAGGACATAAATCACTTACTAGCATATAAAATGTTCCAAAATTTGTTTCAGTATTTTCTTATCAATCATTTTGTAAGAGTAGGAGTCTCTTTTTTCCAAATGGTTAGCATCGGTTTTGGCTGAATCACCAGTATCTGAAAAAGCCCCTGATTTAATAAACTATACTGGAGATTTTCCCAAACCCACTCTCATCTGTGGTGTTTCATATCATATTTACTATAGTTAGCTTGCACTAAATTCATACACTGCCAATGTAAAACATCCTTAAAACGTATTCACACACAGGTTAAGTTTGTCTTACACTCCAGATAATCACATGATCAGGTCAGCAAAGCGAAACAACTCGAGCCTGAAGTGTTTGCTTCAAGATGATTTGCAGAAGGGCAAACTGATCTCAAGTCAGTCCTCAGGGGGTAAAGAAGCACCATTTGGCTTCGTACTGCGAGGTGTTGACACCCCCCCCCCCCCACACACACACACACACACACACACACACATACACACATACCACAACAACCAACACCCAACACAACCCTTCATGTCGCCTGTCTGCACAAACAGCAGCAAATGGTGAAAGTGACGAGGTGTGAATGAGCTTCACTGTTTACACAGAGGTGTAAGATTGACTCTCCGGGTTCATTAAATACTGTACTCCATTTAAATAGTTCCATTTGTCAAACAAATAACTAACCTGTATATATCTAAAGTACTTTGTGTCAAAGATAACATAAATTAAAAATATAAAGAGTGCTACACTGTTCTGTTTGTTGCTTGCTTTTGTCTACAAGGTGGAGAATAGAAATGAAACCCCTTTTACAGAGAAATCTGCTTTTCTGCCCCTCTGCCCTGCTACATCTCTCTGTGTGTCAGTCTCACCTGTATCTTTACATCGTTAAATTACTAGCCTTTGACATTATTATCTACTCTGTTTTACTGCTCAGCTCCTCTGGTCCAGACTGTCCCCGCTCCTCCTCAGGACCAGTCCTTTTCCTTCTTTGAAAATATTTTTCAATATCAATCTGGATTGAGGGAGCAAACATTCAAATGCTAAAATGGTGGGAACCACTGAAAGGGGAAATGTTTTTATGGTGCTGCAGTTTAAACAATAAAAACAACAACAACAATCACTAATGTGACCAAGACAACAACACCAACAAGTGTAATGAGGAGGAAATTAAATCCCCATTAAAGAAATACACTGGCAAAGGACAGGGTGGGAAGTCTATTCACCTGCTGGGCCGTGGCTAGTAGTTTTCAGTCCAGGCTACTGAAAAACTGTCTGATGCAGAAAGCATGGGAGAGAGGAAACTACACCGAACAGCTGATGACGATGATGATGATGATGATGATGATGATGATGATGGAAACAGGTTTTTTCCTCTTCCGAAATTCACCAGCCGCTTTCACTATTTTACCAGCAAACTATGATTGAAGCAGAAAGTGGCTGATAGAAAAGCCAAGTTTAACTCCAACCCTGATGATGATGATGAAGAAAACTATAGCCATAGTCAGTGTTTCGAGATGCGTCATCGTAATTGAATGCTTGTTAATTTAAATACAAACAATATCTGCCTCCAGTCAACAAATGTAGTGATATAAACACATAAAACTGCATGTATGTAACCAATAGAAACAACAGGGTTCGGGTTAGGGTTAACTTGAAATTTCAAATGATAGTGGCTCTACAACCACATGAAATACATGAAATACATGTGTTATCTGCATCTGAATATATAAATATATCTGTATATATATATGTCTATAGTACAGATTTCATATTTAGTAATCCATACGTAGCTGAGCAATTCATACTGTAGGTAACAACTTTAACTACATCCATACATGTAAATAATCCATACTCTCTCCCATACGGCTGTGTTTATATTCTATTTTTCCTGCTCTATCTTCTGACTTTAGTTGCTACATCGTCCCAGTTTCCCTATGGGGGGTGGGGGTGGGGGTGGGGGGTGGGGGTGGGGGTGGGGGGGGGGGTGGGGGGGGGGTGGGGGGGTCATCATTAAGACCATGGAAATCTCGGTCAGCGATATTTCCCTTCTCCCACGTTTAAAAACCTTTTGTGTGCGATCCCCAAACCTTTCCAGACCTGGAAAACCCTCAAACTGCTTTTCCAGACTTTTCCAGACCTGC
>NW_027278992.1:110000-120158 GCF_046629955.1 Centroberyx affinis | reverse complement strand
TCAACTAACTAATTAGCTAGCTAACAAACTCTGACTCTGTCCAATCAACTAACTAATTAACTGACTATGTCCCATAACCCAACCAACTTTGTATCTCCGTCTAACTCACTAAATCTGATTCTGTCTAACTAACTGACTAACTACCTAACTCTGAATCTGTCTAATTAACTAACACAATTTCCCCCCTTTCCAGTCTCACTCCTCTGGCCCTGATGTAAAATTCCAGTTCTTTTCCATGACTTTCCATGATGAAGTCCGAACGCCTCCATGACCCAAAACTCTGATTCCTTCCTGGTTTGTTAAGGTTGTATTTCTACAGGAGTGAACAGTCTGGTTTCCACTGCACTTGGCCTGGAAATACAGTCTGCTATATTCCTGTAAAGTGACCCATTTGTAAAATTCCCTGATATTAAAAGATTTCCCCAGAGAAATGATCAAATCCCCTGACGTCTTCCAGGATATTCCAGGAATTCCAGAGAGAACTGTCTTTCCTTTCCTTCCTCTGCTCCTCCTCGTTTCCTCTCTTCCTTCCTGCTTCCATCGCTTTCTCATCTTCACTCACTCCTATCCTTCTGTCTCTCTCTCTCTCTCTCTCTCTCTCTCAGTCTGTATATTTAATATTTAATTCATGTCATTATGTCTTCATGCAGTGAGAGTTGAGTTTCTGGTCGCGGCTCACTGAGTTTATCACTACTGTTAATACGACTCCCCTCCAAACACACACACACACACACACACACACACACACATACACAACCACAAATTTACAACACAAAATATCACAAACAAGCATCTAGGCTATACATGCACACTTATGCAAAATACATTCATATGCCAAATTAGCAACACATGGGCAAAACTATTCATACACACAAAAACACACACATACGCTTTCATACATATGTGCATACATGTGCACACACACACACTCACACACACACACCCTTCCTTTGTCCCTGACACTCAGAGAACTCCCAAAGCTGTAGGCAGCAGGCTCCAAGGTCACAAGTGTATGTGTGTGTGTGTGTGTGTATCAGTATCAATATATAAATGTGTGTACCTGCATTGATCCACTTGCGTGTTTTTGTGTGGAAATGTGTATGTATCATGTGTGTATGACTGTGTGTATTTCTGTGTGTGTGTGTGTGCCATTATTAATGCATGTACCTGCATTGATGAAAGAGCATGTATATGTGTACCTGTTTTTGCATGCGTATGTAAGATTTTGTGTGTGTGTGTGTGTGTGTGTGTGTGTGTGTGTGTTAAGCTCACCAAGGTCAAATATGCATTTAGCCAGGCATGAAATGGAGTCATAGCAGCAGCTCCACAACACTGACTATGATGAAGACATCTCAATGCTAATGGGGAGATTTATTGACCCTGCAGTCAGGAGGGTGTGTGTGTGTGTGTGTCTGTGTGTGTGTGTGTGTGTGTGTGTGTGTGTGTGTGAGAGAGAGAGAGAGAGAGAGAGAGAGAGGCTGCAAGAGAGAGAATGAGTGTGTGTATTGGGAGTATGTGTGTGTGTGTGTGACCATGTGCGAGAATGTGAGAGAGACAGATTGAGAGTGAGTAAGGTGTGTGTGTGTGTGTGAGTGCGCGTGCGTGTATGTGTGTGTGTGTGTGTGTGACAGAGAGAGAGACTGTTGGGTGTGTATGGGGAGTTGGTGAGCATGTGTTTGAGAGTAGAAGATTGAACGAGAGAATGTGTGTGTGTATGCGTGTGTGTGAGTGTGTGTGTGTGTGTGAAGGCCGTTTGCGCTGTCAGTGAGTGTGTATGTTAATGCAGTCCTTCATGCTTGGCAGTGTGCTATATAAAGTTCCCTCCTCCCCCCCCTGTGACTTTATTAACAGTCAGTTATGGATGACTTCTACTCAGCATCACTCTGTTAACCCTTCACTCCTCTGTGTGTGTGTGTGTGTGTGTGTGTGTGTGTGTGTGTGTATGTATGTGTGTGTGTAGACTTTAAACCTTGCGCAACTACTCCATAAAGTTCCCAACCCAACTGGCAATTACTGTTAAAGCTGTGGTAGGTAATTTTGAAGGAAACCAGGAAGATGGAAACACTCAACCCCCTCTCCCCTCCCCCTCTACCCACTGAGCCAATAGCAAGCGGTCTGCAGTTGATTGACAGCTAGGAGCGACGGCCTCCTGGTTTTTAGTTTATCTCAACTGGTAAAAGGTCCGAGCCTCAGACTTTACATTAAAAGGAAAATAGCAGAGCAATGTTGCTATCAATATTGGCTATCAATATTATTTATGTTCACCCAACATGGGACGATTTTGCTGAATTCAAAGTGTCAACTTATAATTATTATATAATGCATTGTTATCCTTACCTACGGATTCTTTCTTTTTCTTTTTTAGTGTCACTTTTTACTTGACAATTTCTGTCGTGCTTTTGCTTTTATCTTTGATTTTGCTTGGAAATTTTGCTTTTGCTTGTTGTTGTTTTAATTTATTTTATGTAAAGCACTTTGAGTTGCATTCCATGTATGAATGGTGCTATAGAAATAAAGTTATTATTATTATTATTTTTATTATTCTAAAACCTACCTACATCAGCTTTAAATCCAATGACACTAATTAAATGCCTTCGTTATATTAGCTGTGGAATGTCTGTAAATATAGAGGCAATTATAGTCCACATGTTCTGCTCTCATTCATAAGAGCATGCATCAGCATGTACACACACACACACACACACACACACACACACACACACACACACACACATGCACACAGTGTTATTGCAAATAGCATGCTATAGTAATTAGGCGTTGGTAAAACAATAATTGAAATGAGTGCTGGCCACGACTTTTCCATTACTTTCCATTAATTATGCTAAACACTACACACTGCCATTTAGCACATGACCCTTATCACCTGCACACTGGTAAATAACAACAGCAACTTAATTATATATCACAAGCATGTCTCAAAGGGCTTTACATAGCATCATATACAGTATATGTCATATACATACTACATCATATATATAACTACACACATCATATACATACTACACATCATTTTACTAGATTATATACGATACTACTATAGCATATCTTTGGACTGGGAGGAAACCCACGCAGAACATGCAAACTCCACACAGAAAGGACCGGGGTAGAGATTCGAACCCACGACCTTCTTGCTGTGAGGCGACAGTGCTAACCACTGAGCCACCGTGCTGCCCACTACTTAGTTAAACATTCAGTCTGTTTTTTAATATAGAAAATTATAATAAGAGGGAAAAACAGTATTAACTGTCAACTGAACTAGTCTAGAATAAATGTGCCACCTAATGTAAAAAAAACCTTGTAACAACACGTTTTGTCGTGTTGCCAGGAAGACTTCTTTATAGTACCAAGCTGGGGGAATATTCAAGTTTATATATTATAAAACCTACTAACCCTAACTGTACCACGGCTTTAACCAGGGCCAAAACCAAACCCTAACCCAAGTTTTAGTTGCCTAAACCTAAGCCTAACCTGAACCAAACCTTAACCCTATCTTTAACCATTGTTTCACTTGTCTAAACTCATCCGACTTTTTCATATGACAAACACGTGACAGTTGCGTGTCTTTCATGGTGGAGGAATACAATCTTCACATTATTTGTGGATTAAATCTCATTTGTTACATTCATATTTATATTGTCGTTTTTCTTTGCTGTATCCTATTATTATGTTGACCCAATTTCCCCATGGGGCTAATTAAAGATTCATTTCATCTCATCTTTTCAATGCCGCACTGACCACCATCGCTGAAGGACAATATATGGTTGAAATGCATCCTCATTGAGCATCAGGTTGCTGGTTTGAATCCCTGGAGGGAATTCCTGGGTAAAACCTGAGCAGGGAATAAAAAGTTCTCCCCTCAAGAACGGCCACTGAAGTGCCTTTGAGCAGGGCGTCTAACCCCCGTTTCCCCCAGCCGAGCGGCTCAGTGGCCGACAGGAGGAGAAGTCCCCAGCTGTGAATGTGCATAACCGGATGAACGTGACGCAGGTCGTGTTGCAGAAGAAGAGCGTGTGTGCTCAGCAAACCGTCCTGCATGAATAAAAGGCTGAGAGCCGGATACGCTCTCATGCTGCTCCAAGACTGAAATCTCAGCAGCAAGCGTTTAAAAACCGGGGCGGAAAATCAGCAATTTTTTTTTTTTTTGCTGTGGCTGGTAAGTTTCTCTCTCTCTCTCTCTCTCTCTCTCTCTCTCTCTCTCTCTCTCTCTCTCTGTCTCTTCCTCTTCCTCTGTCTCTCTCTCTTTCTCTGAAGCACAAGGTCAAGTTCAACTTCCTTTTATTGCGGCAGAGCCAGGCAGGTGGAATTCGCTGCGGTACGGATGAGAAATCGCTCTGATATTTGAAACACATTACAACCTGTGGTGGAACAGTGAGCCGCGAGCACAAAAGATGGGAAATAGCCCACAAGTGCAGCAATGCCGTTGTCTAGGGGAGGAGAGAGAGAGAGAGAATAAGAGAGGTCAAAGAGAGAATATAAAAGAGGCCGTAGCTGCAGGAGAAGAAAACACTTATTTCGAGGCCACAGTTTACAACATGGACTGCACAAGATAAACCTCTTTACCCTCGTTTTGGTTACTCTCACTTTCCTTATTTTACTGCAAAACACTGGTGTTGGCCTACAAGGCGACCAAGGGCACAGCATGAATCAACCACAGAACTTGAACGGATAGAAGAGTCATTTCCATTCAAATCAACGTTCCTGGAGGGTCGCAGCGGCGGCCATTTTGATGTGAACCGTTGGGCTAGCTTCTGTATGAACCGACTGACAGCAAGTCACTGAGCTGAGAGGGTTTACAGCAAGAACCGAAGCAGCTTCTCTGTCTCCTTGCTGCCATGGATTGCTAACATGCTAATGTTGACTCAAAGAGCTAGAGAGAGAAGTACAGTCTGTGATAAAGCTACATTACCAAGGGGGCTAATGTAACAATTAGCCCACCCAAAGAGTTGGCGAACACTGTCCCTCTTTTCTTTAGAGAGCCAGTCAGAGTTAGCCGTCACTTTCATCTCTTTTCAGAGAGCCAGATCCACTCTCTCCACTGACCAGAACATCCTGGAAGTCTGTGACACAGTTAAAGTCCTGGGGGTCACCATCCAGAGTAACTTGCGATGGGACAGTCAGGTGGACCACATGTTGACCTCAGCCAACAGGAAGCTTTTTGCTCTGCGTCGCCTGAAGAAATTTGGTGTCCGAGACCCAGAACTTGTTTCCAGAACTTGTTACGGTGCTGGAGTATGCAGTCCCCGTCTGGCACAGTTCCCTGACTACAGACCAGGCTAAAAGGCTGGAAAGCACGCAGAAACAGGCTTGTAAAATCATACTTGGCCAGAGGTACTCAGGGTACCCAGAGGCTCTCTGCACTCTCGCATTATGCACTCTATCAGATAGACACACTCAACTATGTCTTGGCTTTGCCAGAAAGCTGCTAAAGTCCAACTTCAGAAACTGGCTTCCCCGCCTCAGGGAGGAGCTCACAGGTCGTCAGACAAGGAACTCAAACAAACCGGCCATCCCAAGATGTCCAACTGAGAGATACAGGAGATCTCCTAAATGACAGCGGATTTTAGATTTGAGATATGAGATATTAGATTTTAGCTTAGATAACTGCAACATTTTAAATTTTTAGTCTACTTAGTATTGATGTTTTATTGTAACAGCAAAATAATTCAGTGAGTAATGTGAGTAATGACAATTGTCTTTATGAACCTGTAATAATGCTGAAAGGTCAATAAAGAAGAAGTCTTCACTGACACTTAAAAAAAAAAAAAAGAAGAAGAAGTTTTCATTTGAGCGTTCAACCTAGTCAACCTGATTGAACTTTCCCTTTCCTGAGCCAGAGCCCGTATCCCCCAACAGTTAGACACTTATTATTATTATGTTATTAGATTTTTACACATGCTTATTGACTTCACAAAACTGCTGATACTGGGGATTTTCTTGTTTTATATTGTGTCACTTTTTGTTTTTAACATCTTGGTGAATTATCTGGCTTGCTGTCTTATTTTACTGTTGCACTAATTGTAAGTCGTTCTGGATAAGAGCGTCTGCTAAATGCCTAAATTGTAAATTGCGCATTGTAATTATTTTGTGAACAATTAAACACAAATAAATAAAGATACACTTTGCTGAATCAGGCTTTTGATAAGGAATAATGGATAGAAATGTGTTAATCGAGTTTTACCACGGGTAAAAATCTCAGTGGGTGAGTTATCAAGGCACCGCCTGCTGACAAAGCATTATGGGTAGTAATTGACAAGGATATTGGAAGCTAATGGCTGAGACTGTTGTCAGTGAGCAGGGATGTTGAGGGATGCTTTAGACTTCAGTCGATACAAGCACACATTTTATATCGATTTGCACGCTGTTTATGCAACTTGAGCACACGTTTTAAATCTATTTGTATGCTTTTTATGCAACTTGAGTGCATGTTTTAGATTTATAAATATATGTATACTGTATATACTGAGAGAGAGAGAGAGAGAGAGAAAGAGAGAGGGGTAAAAGAGAGAAGAGAGGGAATGGAGACAGAAAGAGAAAGCATGAAAATGAATCAGAGAGAGAGAAATTGGCATGGCAGTGGAAGAGAGAGAGCAAATAAAGAGGGGATAAAGAGAATAAGGTCGAGAGACAAAGAGAGATGACTTTTATCTCTATAATATACTTCTAAGATAAATGTTATGTACTTAATTGATTTGCGATGCACTGAAAAGCTTTGGCAATATTGCTTCTCTTCCATAAAGCTTGCACGATTTGAAAATTGAGTTGAAATCGAGAGAACAAGACAGAGAGGCAGAAAGACAGCAGGGAATAAAAGACTGAGGAGATAAAGAGGGAGAACAGGTGAGATAGAGAGCGAGAGAGAGAGAATAGAAGAGAGAGAGAGAGAGTGGAGGAGGAGACAGAGGCAGCAGGATAAATCTGGACTGCAGGTCGGGGAGATCAACCGGTCTAGACGCTATCCCAGCGCTTCACCTCGCTTCACCTCCGCTCTCCTGACAGGGCCAGACAGAAAGCACTGACTCACAAAGTCCGATGCCACACTCAGACTTCTGGCTGCGTGTGTGTGTGTGTGTGTGTGTGTGTGTGTGTATGTGGGTGTGTGTGTGTGTGTGTGTGTGTGTGAAAAGTCACTTCCTTTGAAACTCACAGACACCAGACTCTAACACAGATATCTGTAATTGTGTCTCTCTCTGTCTGTCTGTGTGTGTGTGAGTGTGTGTGTGTGAGTGTGTGTGTGTGTGTGTGTGAGTGTGTGTGTGTGCGCGTGCCAGATACATACACAGTGATCTGTGAAGCCACCAAGCAGCTGCACAGCAAACTGAAAATCGGCTTCAAAGGAAAGTCTCATGTTTAACAAGACTTGAGTCTTATGTTGCAATTGATGGCCAGAGAGAGAGAGAGAGAGAGAGAGAGAGAGAGAGAGTAACAGACAGAGAGACAGGTAGATAGAATGAAAACTCTCCCTATTTCTCCCTATTAAGACAGGAGGATTACTTTCATATCCTCCTTGGTTAGAAAGGTACTGTTGGCTTCCAGCTGTAAAGGATTAGAGTAACAATCTGCAACATTTTCATAGAAATGAAAGTCCATTTTGCTCCTCTACATCTCCTAGTGATATAACACAACACTGATCCAACCTATATCCAGTTCATAAATCTTCTCCTCTGTCTGTTCTAAACAGCCGGTGTCTGGTGACTCTTTCCCGGGAAAAATCCTCCTGCCGCACAGGAAGTGATGTGCGTTACATTTCCGGTTTGTTTGGAATCGACAGAAGAAGAAGAAGAAGAACTGGGTAGTTAGCATGAGCAGCGATAGCCACCATGGCTGAACCTCAAACTGCAGCAAAAGGAAAGCCAAGCTCCGCCCACACTGTTTGATTGACAGGTGATCTGTGGGAAGAGCAGTGCAGAAACACCACTTCAATGTCAAATATCCCTTTTTCTGTCAATCATTATAATTGTTCTCAACTATTCATTTATTGTTTGTTATTCATCTCCATAAGTGCTTGGAACCACACTACATGAACTTAAACTTTATAATTATCACTCTGCCTTGAATGATGAATGGAATGAAGCAAGCTAGGATATTTAATAAGTACCTAGTTTTTTTAGTGGTGGAGGGCCAAAATTAAATGATTAAATTAAAACCCAAAGCTTGCATCTTTGGTTAATGTTTGATTCTCTTGCAAAAATGTTGTAGCTGTTGTATGTAAACTCCTTCACTTAACCTGACCCAGACTGAGGAGTCAAAACAACAAACTTCGACTGCCACTTTTCCTAATACAGCGCTCCCTCTCATATGTTATTGCGTAATTACAGGCTAACCTGTAGCCTAATCAGTTCTCTGTATATATTTTGATATGATCAAAATGTAAACTGTAAGCTTTAGCAATAATTTATGACGGGCATGACAGTAAAGTGGCCTTGAATTTGGATTGAACTGAAATAGAAAGAGAGAAACCGACAGATTGTCAAAGACTGGACTGCCAAGAAACAGACAGATTGAGAAAGAGTTTGCCAAAGAAAGAAAGACTGAAAGACAGGTACAGGGAGAGAGAGAGAGAGAGAGAGAGAGAGAGAGAGAGAGAGAGAGAGAGAGAGATCATGCTGAAGTTAATTCAGCGTGTTGAGGTTAGAGAAGTGGACTTGTGACTGGAAAATCGGCTTGTGAAAATGCAGAAAGAGGAACGCTTCCTTTTCTTGAAGGTGTCACGATGCATCACGTCCTGAAACAAGCCACTTAACTCCCAGCAGACCGGCCCAAGGTGCGGGGCGCATGAGGCTATGATGTGGAACCCTGAGACCGGAAAACCAGCACGGGGGGGCTCAATCTTCCACGAACACATAAAGGTTAAAAATTACAATCTCTCAACCCGGCTCTCAACTTCAATTACGCAGCACTGCCACATTACGGCCAAACAAAATGACTGCCATTAACCATAATCACCTCACATGCAGCCTAATGCTATGCTGAGCTAGACCGGGGGGAAATCATTGCCCTTCAGAAACGCTGTGGGAAAAAAACACTTCCAATCCAGGTACAGTATAGACGGCACACGTGTGGCCATTAAGGAGCACAACGTCTTTGTTGCTCATGGTTACATCTGCACATGGAAAAGTATTCCTGCTTACTCCTATATATGCGTTTCCACTTTGTCGTTAATGTGATCGAATGTGTTTCTTACCAATTAAGTACATTTACTCAAGTACTGTGTTTAAGTACAGTTCTGAGGTTCTGGCACTTTACTTGAGTATTTCCATTTTGTGAGACTTTCTACTTTTCCTCCACTACATCTCAGAGGGAAATTTTGTACTTTTTCCTCCACTACATTTATCTGACGGCTGGAGTTACTTCGCAGAATAAGGTTTCACATTCAAAACATACAATAAGCTCATAAAATATGTTGCACTGTTAGAGCTTAAAGTAAGTAAGTAGTAAGACCTAGCGCCACTTGAACCACCTACAACAGCGGCTCTCAACGTGGGGTCCGGGGACCACCAGGGGTCCTTGAGGGGGTTCCATTTAATTTACAAGAAGTTAACACAATTAGAGAATGTGGAAGAATGACTGTTTTGATCATACTTTCTCCGTTATCTCTCTACCTACAATACAGATAGTCATGGGATTCTGGACAAAATCATATCTAACAATAAAAATATTCTCAGATTTGGGTCTGAGAGACAAAATTTCATCAAATGGGGGTCCGTGGCCCTAATGTGGACTAAATTAGGGTCCTTGATATGAAAAAGGTTGAGAATCACTGACCTACAACATTATAATACGTCTTACAGGAATAGTGCCTTTCTCTGAAACTTTTCTCTGAAGTTTTACTTTTACTGGAGTATTTTTCCATTATGGTATTGCTACTTTTACTTAAGTACAGGATTTGAGTACTTTTTCCACCACTGGCCTTTGGTGTATTTGCTAAAGGATTTGATGCCTTTCGCAGTATTTGATCACAATCTGATCACCGAGGCCGCTGCATTGTCAGCTGCAAATATCCACAATATGCACCAGAGAAGTCCGTATGTACAAGATATTGCTTTATTTTTGTCATTTACCCTAGAAGACACAGTCCAAGACGTAGATGTTACTAAACTTTAACTTTTAAACCCCATGTAGCCTCATTTTAGCCCGGAC
>NW_027278992.1:105000-107500 GCF_046629955.1 Centroberyx affinis | reverse complement strand
GAACCGTCAGAGAACTGCCAGAACCGTCAGAACCATCAGAGAACCATCAGAACCGTCAGAGAACCGTCAGAACCATCAGAGAACCGTCAGAGAACCGTCAGAGAACCGTCAGAGAACCATCAGAGAACCGTCAGAACCGTCAGAGAACCGTCAGAACCGTCAGAGACCCGTCAGAACTGTTAGAGAACCATCAGAGAACTGTCAGAGAACCGTCAGAACCGAGTCAGTCAGTCAGAAACGTTCAGATGGAATCCGGCCTTATCTTATCTTCCTCTCATCAGTTTTATATTCCAGAAGCATTCCCGCTCTCAGCAGGATGAACTCACTCTTATCTTATTCAAACACATCAGCAGTTCATCTCAACTCGGATTAAACAAACAAACAAACAAACAAACACACGATTACAGATTGTAAATGGAAATGGTATTTTGTTAAAGTATTGGCAGATAATCTCTCTCTTTCATTTTCTTTCTCTCTCTATCCTCGTTTCCTTTCTCTCCCCTCTCTTTCCATTTCTGCCCTCCTTTCTATTCCTGTTTTTCTTCCTCCGTTAGTCTGCCTCATTTTCCTCTTTTCCCTTTCTCTCCCTCCATTCCTCTCTTTTGCACTCTTCAATTGTCTTTCTCTTCCTCTCTTTTTCACCCATTCCTCTCTCCCTCTGTTTATAATATATCCCTCTATCTCTCTCTCTCTCTCTTTGTCCCTACATTTCTTTCACTCTCTCTATTCCGCTTTTCATCCATTGCTCTTTTCTATGTTCCTCCTTCCCTCCCATATTTTGCATCCATCCTCCTCTCTCTCTCTTTCTCCATTTCTATTCTTTTTTTTTCTTCTTTATCCCTCTTTTTTCTTCTATCTATCGACCAGTTTTTCCATCTCTATTTGTCTGATTCTTTGCATTCTTTTTTCCGTCCCTCCCTCTCCGTCTCTGGCTCTTCCTCCTCCTCCTCTTTTTATTGCCTTTTTCATACATGCCTCCCTTTCACCCTTTGCCCCCTTTCCTGTCAACCCCCTTTCCTCTCTCTCTCTCTTTCTGCACCTCTCTCTCTCTCTTTCTCATCGATCGCTCCATCTCTCCCTCATTCCCTCCCTCATGCCGCAGGGTGTGTGGTGAAATGAGGATGATGACGATGATGATGATCCACGGTCAATTTACACGTCTTCCTTCCGCTAATTTACTGCTTCAATCAATGAAATAACCGCAATGCTCAGCAACACACTGACTGGAGGGATGGAGGGAGAGATGGAGGGAGGGAGGGATGGAGGAAAGGAGGTATGTGGGTGGGTGGGTGGATAAGCAGATGAATTAAGGGAAGGAAAAAGGGAGGGAGGGATGGATGGAGGGATGGGCAGATGATTTGAGAGAGGGAGGGATGGATGTATGGCTGGTTGGCAGAGGTGGAAAAACTACTGAAATCCTTTAAGTAAAAGTAGCTATAGCATAATGTAGAAATACTTTATTGAAAATACAAGTTCTGCATTCAGTAAAAGTATAGAAGTATTAGCAGTAAAATGTACTGAAGTATCAACAGTAAAAGTCCTCATTCTTTCAGAGAGTTAAATTATTGAAGCATGAACCTGTCAGAATGTTTTAATGTTTAATGTTGTCGGTCTAACTGCTCCATACACTGTTGGGGAGTTTAAACTCTAACAATGCAACATATTTTATGAGCTTATCGTATGTTTTGCGTGTAAAACCTTATTCTGCAAAGTAACTAGTAACTCCAGCTGGCAGATAAATGTAGTGGAGGAAAAAGAACAAGATTTCCCTCTGAGATGTAGTGGAGGAAAAGTAGAAAGTCTCACAGAATAGAAATACTAAGTATAATAAGTAAAGTGCCAGAACCTCAAAACTGTACTGTACTTGAATAAATGTACTTAGTTACTTTCCACCGCTGCTGGTTGGATGGATGGATGGATGGAGGTAGGAAAGAAGAGATAGATGGAGAGAGGGAGAGAGGGATGATGGCTGCATGGATGGAAGGATAGGTGGGGTGAAATGAAGGAGGGAGGGGTGAATGGGCGGATGGAGGGATGGAGGGAAAACAGGAACAGGAAGCGAGGGATGGCGGAAGGAAGGGATGGATGATCGATAGATGAATGGATGAGGGGATGAATTGAGGAAGGGTTGGATGAATAGATGCAGAGAGGGAGTGAGGGAGGAATGGATGGGTGGATGGATGGATGGATGGATGTAGGGACAGAGAGAGAAAACAGGTAGATGGATAGATTAATAGATAGATAGGCTGATTAATAGAGGGATAGATAGATGGATGGATGATGGAAGGTGGATGAATGAAGGGATGGATGTATAGGAGATAGATGGATGGATGGATGGATGGATGAAGGGATGAGAGGATGGATGTTTCTTTTCATTCTTCTATTTCTTATATATTTTGTATTGTAACTGTAAGTTGTGTTTAAATCTCCCATCTGCTCTACTCATATACATTCTATTTTCTTTTTTGCAGCAAAAACCCAACTTCCCCCACAGGAATCA
>NW_027278992.1:85000-100000 GCF_046629955.1 Centroberyx affinis | reverse complement strand
TTTAAGGTAAAATATTTGGATCACTATAGATAAGAATTGTGTGATGTTTCATATGGGCCCCGAAATGTGGTACAAAACATGTGCCCAGGCTAAATTTCTATGAGCAAAACAAACATTTTCTGTGGTTGGTTTTTCTGTGTTTACCTTTTCACACTGTCAAACAGCAGCATGATCAAAGTATTGAAGTCACAAAATGCTAACAGCTTTCAACTGCATGATCATTATAATTGTATTTATCTGGAAGTCACAAAATGCTAACAAGCTAACAAACTTCCATACAAGAGAGGAGTCCTGTTAGCATTTTTAGACTTCAAGAAGAAACCTTTTTATTGATCTTGCTGCTGTTTGACACCGTGAAAAGGTAACGACAAATTATTTACACCAATTCACATCAATTATTGGAACACAGAAAAAACAACCACAGAAAATGTTGGTGAATTGTTTTGCTCATACAAATTGAATATGGGTTGTGCACTTGTACCGCACTTTGTAGGCGTGGCCTTTTTGCCGCGTCATTGCCGCTCTTACCTATAGCTCGCTACTAGCCTAAGTAGCTAGCTACTAGCTAGTAAGCTAACTTCTCTGCTAAATTCAAGCAGTTACAATTGTTGTTCTTGAGGTTGCTAAATAATGTGATAACTGTATAGGTCTATCTGAAGTCCTCACCTATGTGTTGGAGTAATGCTAGTTTTAAAAGCTTATGTTTGTTTATGTCCAATCATTCAGGTGTTTCCCACCCTGCAAGTTCAAAATGGCCGCCGTGGGAATAGGGTCAATAGAACAAAATAGAAGAGATTAGAAGAGAGCTGAGCAGAACCATCTATCATTGCAGACGAATGTGATTCAACATCAGGTCTTGCTTTCTCAAACAGTGACTGATAGCTACTACATCCCTCCAGATATATATCACATACACACACACACACACACACACACACACACACACACACACACACACACAACAGGCTGCTAGAGGCCTATAAATAAATTATATGGAGGATAGACAGTGGCAACACACACACACACACACACACACACGCGCACACACACACACACACACACACACACACACACACAATAAGATAAAAGCTAGGGGGATAGCTGGGAGACAGACTGTGACATATTATATGCTAGCTAAGCTTGTTCAATAATCCACACTAGATATCACAGCTAGCCTACCCCACATTTATCTATAGGACCTGCAGCTACTGTGTGTGTGTGTGTGTGTGTGTGTGTGTGTTTTGGTGGCGTCTACCCTGCATTAAATTAATCCATTTTTATCTATAGGCAGTTTGCAGCCAATGCGTGTTTGTGTGTGTGTGTGTGTGTGTGTGTGTACTCATGCATGCTTGCATTTACATGTGTGTGTGCAGTGTGCATCAGTTTTGTTAAAACTGTGTATTCATGAGTGTAGGTGAGCCACCGGGCATGAGTGGAGACACAGGAGAGATACCTTCCTCTTTCCTTTCTATTCCTTCTTATCCTCCCGCTCTTCTATCCTCTCCTCTTTTTTCCCTCTCACCTCTACTTTCCTCTCCCTTTTTCTACTCTTCTCTGCTCTCGTCTCCCTTCTTCTATAGGCTACATATCGGTATCTTCAAAGCTTATTCCACACTGTATATATTACATATTTTTTTGGTATTTGTTTATTTCCTGTGTCTCTATTTGTTCTTCTACTTCTGCCACTAACGCTGCTATTTTGCCCACTGTCTTAATTCTGCACTCTATACCTTTTCATACTCTCATTCATGCATTTCTACCCATCAAGTTCTAGTGGTTGTGTATGTAAGGTGCAACATTTAGCATTCTTAAACAACAACATATCATTGTCTATGTCTATATAATTGTGATAACTTGGTAAAATTGCCATAAACAAAAGAGTATCTTTACTTCTACTACAGTTCTCAACATGTTGGAAGTGATTTCTCCATCTTCCTTTCCCTCCTTCCACCATCTGCTGCCAGAAACTCTTTCAGCTTTAGCTCCGTTTGCTCTGGAAGAACAGAACCTCTTCCTGTTTTGTGCCGTAAAGCGATCCAGCAGATTTCCCTCCAGATCCACCAGGTGGAGGAGAAACAATGGAGGATGCAGAGTAGAGGCTGATAGAGGCTGACAGGCTGCTCAGCGATGGCCTCCTTTGTTATACTAATGTCTCAAAATGTATGTGGAAGTGATTCATTGATGTTAAAATGTATATCTATATATTCTTATTCATAATCCGTTTGCTGTATCCTGCAACTATTTGTGGCTGCAACGGCCCAATTTCCCAACAAGGATCATTTAAGTTTCATCTTATCTCCTCTCTGCCTTGTCCTCTCTCTCCTCCTCCTCTCCTCTCGTCCCCCCCCCCCCCCATACCCCCAAACACAACATATTTTCTCCTCCTCGGTGATAAAATCCCTCTCGTCTCATGCGTACCCGGCGCTGTATGCTAATGCGCCGCCAAAAGAAGCTCAACTTTAATACAGCGAGAACTCTACCTGCATACCAAAAGAAATCTGCTTTGACAGCAATGTCCTGTGAAGATAGCTGGCGACTGGGTGAGAATGCAATAACACAAAAAGGTTATTTGCCCTGCGAGGGTCCGTCCGCACAAATATTATTGGGTCCTTTACCCTGCGTCAGCGTTTTTCTCTGTCTCATTAGGCCCAGACCTGGGCCTATGGCTATGTGTGAGTGTGTGTGTGTGTGTGTGTGTGTGTGTGTGTGAATATGTGATAATACTAAACTCTGTGTGTGCGTCCTTTTAGTGTCAATGTCTCTGTATGGGTGCATATGTGATAATACCAAACTGTGTGTGTGTGTGTGAGAGAGAGTGAAAGAGAGAATGAGACAGAGAGAGAGAGAGAGAGAGAGAGAGTGTGTGTGTGTGTGTGTGTGTGTGTGTGTGTGTGTGTGCGCACAGGTACAAGCTCACTAGCCTGTGTCCTGTTAAAATAATGTCTCTGCAGTGCAATGTACTGCAATGAGGTACAACCATGCTCGATACATTACAATAGACAGAGATAATGAGAGAGCTACTGGTTGTGTGTGTGTGTGTGTGTGTGTGTGTGTGTGTGTGTGTGAGAGAGAGAGAGAGAGAGAGAGAGAGAGAGAGAGAGAGAGAGAGAGAGAGAGAGAGAGAGAGAGAATGGCCTTGATAAACTCAAAAACATGGCAGGGATTGTTCAGCCTTTGATAAACTTGACAGCTAATTGCCTTGAAAATCCAAACCATTGAAAAGTATAAAAACTAACACAGAAAAATTTATCAAAAGTATTTAGTAATTTTGTCATTGCCATCCAGACAATCTGAATCTACTGATACAATGGCACAGTCTCCCTCTAGATTACAGGCATATGGGGACATTGGAAAGTTTTGAAAGCCCAGACTTTATTTTACATCCATCCAAAGTTGACTAGAAAGGAGGGAACTTTGGAAAGTTTTGAAAGCCCAAACTTCATCTCACATGTACGGCCAAAGTCTGCGAGGAAAGTAGAAAACTCTGAACAATCTGAGTGCCAAAACTTTATATTTAGATCCAAGCGAAGTCTAGTCAACTCTGTCTGGAAGCACAGAAAATCTGAATCTTATAAGAAAAACACGACTTTATCATACAACTAAGGTCCAGAGAAACGTGAGCTCTTTTTCTAATTGTTGCAAATGGTAAAACGTTAGTCCTACATTCAACCAAAGTCTACATTTAAATCTAGTTGGCAGCAAAGAAATTCTGAACGTTTTAAATATCACAACTTTATCAAACCCCCAAGGTCCGGAGAAAAGTGTGCTGTGAATGCCAACATTTTATTCATACATTCAACCAAAGGGTAGTCAAGTTTATTTGGAAGAACCAGGGCTGTGGCCGGAACGGATCACTATTCCCTCATTTGTATTTCCCTATATAGTGCTGCTCTGTTAGTGCACTAATTAGCGGTAAATCACACATGATTAATGAGTGAATTCAGACACTTAATTCATCATCATTCATCATCAACCTGCGTCTGCATTCACCAGTCGCATAAACAAATGTTTCAACTAACATTTGACAAGTTACCAATATTCCTTCAAAGCCGACCATATGTGTCACTAGCTGACTTGAAACAGGAAAAAATATTCACCGACGTTCCCATCGAGGCGTTTTCCGACCTTATGTCGGTGAATAAATACCTTCCTGAACAACAGACCGCAATGTTAATGTTAGCGTTAACAATCTCAAATTAGCGTAACAAAATGTGCATTTATAATTAGTTATGAATTGGCAGTTAAAAGAAAACATCTTTAGAATAGCTTGACATCTTTTTGGCACCAAAAAAAGTTTATTTACTTGCATTAATAAACGAGGTTTGGTGAAGAAGAGGATGCTGTCATTATAAAACCACAGAAGAGTTACAACTTGGTTGCTTGGTAACGGCCAGGTGATGACAGACTCGCAATGCATTTTGGTACTTTCACTGTTTTAGTGACCAGGCTTGTTCAATAGATATTACAGTGCATTGTGGGAAATATGTAGAGCCCTCAAAATCATTCCACAATATCATTTTGCGATTCAGACACTAACAAAAAATGTCTGACGTACGTAAGTTTTAAATACCACAACTTTATCACACACCCAAGGTTGAGAGGAAAGTGTTTGCAAATGCGGGAAGTTTATACAAAAGTCTAGTCTGGTCAGAGGCAAAGAAACTCTCCATGTTTTGTACAGTATACCACGGCTTTATCATGCAGCTGGTCAAGGGGAAAAGTGCGCTCTTCTTCTTCTTCTTCATACATTCCACCAAAGTCTAGTCGAGTCGAGTCGGAAGCAAAGAAATCCTCGGTTTTAAATATCACGGTTTTATCATACAGTACATCCGCGGCCCGGAGGAAAGTGAGCTCCTCTAAGTGTTTCCAATGCGAAAACATTATTGCACATCAGAATCGCAGTGCGGGCCGTTAGAGGGAGAGGGGAGGCAATTACGGCCGGCATTAGCTTGCTACTTAGTCCCTCTCCAGTACCCCTGGCTTTCAACGGCCAAGCGCTCCCAAAAGGCCAGCCTGACATTTTCAAGAGAAAAATGCCCTTCTGAGAGGCCCTGTCTAATTACCCTGGACACACACACATATATATATACACAGAGAGAGAGATGGGAAAACGCACACTCCCACATAGACACACGCAACTGCAGGCAGATACACACTCTCAAAGATACACACAAAATACAGAGACGCACGCTCACACATGAAACACGCATGGACACATAAATGCAGACGTCCACATGTGCACGGGAATGGGAAAACGCATACAAGAATGTACGCATGTGCAGGCTATGTGCATCTGCATGAGGCAAACTTAAAGCAATAATCCACTTAGTTTTAACATGGGGGTTATTTGGCTCTTGACTGCCATGAAAACCAGAATATAAACAATAATAATAATAATAATAATAACTTTATTTGTATAGCACTTTTCTAAAAACAATGTTCACAAAGTGCTTTACATACAATAAAATCCAAAAGCAGCAATAAAAGAAAATAGGCATAAAAGGTAATATATGAGTTAGACAGGTACAACTAAAAACACACAAACAAACAGAACTAAATAAATAAACTACTCACCAAGATCAGATACAACGAGTTTGTAGCATTCAGATTTTTACTTCCCATTCATTTGAATGAAAACTTACATTTAACTTATTGGTGAACAGATTGAACAACAGATCACGCTACTGTGATTTTTAATTGATTGTGGGTCTAATGTTTTAGAACATAATTTCTCTTAATAGCATTTTTATTGATAGAAGAGAAACATAGCGGAGGGATACCATTTAGAAGAGACAGTTCCTGTTTGGGGGACTGAATCTAGTTTTATTTTGAAATAGTAATTTTAGAGTAAACCAAGAATAGAAATGCAAAAATGAGGACGGACCCAGGATGCTTTCTTGTCTTAAAAGCAGGATCTGTTGTTGAATCTGTTCACCAACGTGTTCAATGTCAGTTTTCAGTCTATTTTCTTGCCTCATTCAAATGAATGGGAAGTAAAAATCTGAATGTTACAAACTCGTCCAGCTGCATCTGATCTTGGTGAGTAGTTTACATTCTGGTTTTCATGGTGGTCAAGTGCCGAATAACCTCCATGTGGAATATTGCTTTAACACACACTCATACAGACAAGCATCATGTAGACCAGAACAAGTTTAGGGAGATGAGAGGAGAGAAGAGAAGGAAACAACAGAACTAAGTGAAACAGAAGCTGGTGAAGCGGAGCGACACACTCCGCTGATGTTAGAGAATGAGAAACATATGGAGAGCTTTGTTCCAAAATGAGATATCCACCATTTGAATAAAAGGACACCGACTCTTACAGAATGATTGATAGCGCACAATTAAAACTAGCCATAGTACTTTTTAAAGGACGGTGGATAACTTGAGGCATTAATCGACAAGATGTTTTGAATAAAACAAACAAAAAGCTGGCAAAACAAAATAGCAGAGTATAAGAAAAAGGACAACTGGAAAGCAACAGTCCAGGAATATGAAGTCTAATTGTGTTTAGTAAAGCAGATATGATAAAAAAAAAGACATGTTTTGCATGTTGTACTACCCTGTTTGTTATTAATTTAAGTATGACACCCAGACACCCTGCACTGAATCTGCTGAGGTCCTACTTTCTGGTGAAGAAGGGATCATCTTTTTATAATATAGGCTACCTGCAATAAATGGGCCCCAACCAGAGAATGAATGGGGGATGTAATGGCCTCTCTGGCAGCCATATTGGAGGTCCTCAGCTCTCAGTAACAGTGGCTGTGAACGGCTAAATGCATGTCTAAACGTACAGCTTGTATCTGGTCAGCTAACCATCACTGTCTTGTTGTTAACACATCATATCTAGCCACTAGCTAACGTATCTAGCAGCAGCTAGCGTTAGCATGTTCACATTAACATCAGTCTGTTTGCTGGCTAGTTAGCTAGCTAACAGTTTGTTCAGGTTAACTGAGCTGACTCTTCTCAAGCTACAACTCAGAGTGTTTTGGAGTAGAGACTAGGGCTAAAGACAAGACAGTTTACTGTGTCACAGTAACCAAATCCACCTTATCACACTATTCACTTTTACTGGGAACGTTACTGAATGGATCTACAGCCACACCACAACAAGCTGCATCAGATGGCTCTCTTTCTAGCCTGGTTGTTAGATTTACCCATCATCTGCTCACAGCCAGTTCCCCAGTGGACCTCCATGACGGCGCCATATGTGGTTAATAGGAGATTTGTGATGCCTGCCGCTGCCAGACACCACATGTAGGACAGAACCACAGAGGTTTGACTTACTGAAGCCGTTGAGGTCCTGGTTGGAGGTGGAGAAGGGGTCGTCTTTGTGCAGCGTGCTGACCTTGGTGGTGCTCTTATCAGCCGTGGTGACCGGACCCATCTCCCTCTGCTGGGTGGAGCTGCTGGCTGTCTCCTTCTGCTTCTTCGCCAGCTTCCTATAGTGGCGTGAACACACATACACACACACACGCACACACATGCATACACAAACATGCGTTCACACACACACACACACAGGTATACGCACACATACACACACAGAAAGCCAGACAAATACACAAACACACAGGTATATTCACACACGTGTACATGCACACACACCAATGCATAAACCCACATACAGGACACACCGTCGTACAAGCACAATCACACGTGTAAAAGCGTACACACACACACACACACACACACACACACACACAACACAAAACCAAAAACATTGTCAGAGAGGTGATTTGTGGCCCAGCCAGCAGAATATAATTAAATCTCTTTTTTACATGCAGGAACATAAACACAGAGCAGACAAACAGGTCATATGAGGATGGAAACTGTTTTATGCATTGTTCAGTATCCAGGGACCAAAGAGGTTTCTATGATTAACACATTTAATAAATATAGACTAATCCAGTGTTCACAATACCTGCAGCCATACAACCGTGCTACTGGCCAATGGCGTTGTAATGACAGGACATTTATGGTAATCGCAAAACATTAATCCACATTTACGGATCCATCCCAGTTGTTTTTTTGTTTTATGTTGCTTTGTTGTTATTGCTGTTCCACAGTTGTCGTTTGTCTTTTCATCATGATTTACAATGGACAGGGCAAATCTTTAAGTGTATATGGAAAAGTAAAGAGGTATTGTGTGTGTTATTTTTGGGAAAAGCAAGTATGGTATTGAGTTTGCAGCTGATGATTTGTTCATTCTTGCTGTGTTTGTGTTTCTGGGCTGTGTATCCCAAAGTCACTTCAGCAAGAGGACCCTCTAAATCCCTTCCAAAATACCAGTTTCATTTCCTTGAAATGGAGCAAAAAAAATAAATGTTAATTCTGAAACATTATTCAAAGGCCCCACAGTGGCAGCCATTGTAAAAGTCTTTCTTCATGCAGTCATCCTGTATCATATGCTTATACATTAGAATCAAACCATAAAAAACTCTACTTTCTCTCAATCAACCCCTTACTGCTGCAGCTGAAATTAAGGTAATACTTGAATTTTTCCAACCAATTTCTCTTGGGGATGGAGCACAAGTGCATCAATGTGACTTCCAGTGAGTCCAACAGTAGAATAAACTTCAATTCAGAGATCACCAACACATAATGAAGAATATTCCCGAGACATTAGAATGGTTTGTAGAAGAGTTTAGTGCTAGGAAGAGTTAGAAATCCAGCGGCAAAAAGAGAGGTAGATGGGAATTTTCTTTAGAGGAACTAGTGGAGAGGTGATATGCTTCGGAGAGGAGAGAGTGACATCAGCTGCTTCAGTAACAAGTGGGACTTCTGCAGCGTCTGTATCTGTAGTGTGTGACTGCTGCTGGGACGTCCTTCGAGTGCGGTTGTATCCTTATCTTTTTGCTCACTTTTCACACGTCACATCTCCCATCTGTCGGCCATTTTGCGACGGCTATTTTGAGTTCTACCTACAGTAGCAAACACTCAGTTTAATGTCCACTGACACCAACTGCTAGATTCACCTGAGCTGAAGTAGCAGAAGTTTATCCTTTAAAGGGACAATCCGCCGTAAAACTAAATTTCAGCATCCTGTCCTGCTTGTACAGCTTCAGAAGTCCAGAATGTTTCAAGAGCTTTAGGCTGAACCGAATGTACTGGAAGCGATAATTGACATGGATCATTTTAAGCTCCTAATGTGATTGTGCTCCTATGGTACAATGCAGATTAGAAGTATTACTGTAACAGCACCTGCAATTCCACAGTCTGCCTCTTATACCAGCTAGATTATATAGAGTTCGTGTTTTATCCGAACATATGAACAATTCTACTCTGATAAGTCATTTAACCGCTTAGTTTGCATGTTTTGTACAACTTTTATAAGTCATTTTGCCTTGATATAGGACAATGATCACTGCGGTTCCAGAAATCTCACGATAAACAGCCATGTTGGTCTTCTGACTCCAAAATTAAACTAAGTTTGGAGAAAACATGTCAATATGGTTTGAAGTGGCAGTTTTAGTGTGCTTTTTTTGTTTGCCAATTTTTTAGTGAGCCACTGACAACAATGAGCACATTTGAAAAAGTAAATAAATTTCTACCTTGAGAAAAACTGGTAAATTTTCTATTTGACAGTCCTTTTTTGTTATTTACAAGAGTCAGAAAGTGTTACAGGAGGCAAACAAAACCAGATACACCAGTACCACCGATTACTGATAAAATAATATAAATAGACACTTGCATACACAGTGAAATGGCTCTAAACCTGACAATGTTAGTGCCATGCTCTACCCATTGAGCTACAAAAGAACAAAAATGCTGAAATTGCAGACAAAAGCTTTTCTCGGGACATATGAGAATAATATAACAGTGAATATGACACTGACTTCATTCAGGTCATTCAGGCTCGTATCACAGGTTTAGGTTAGTACCACTATGTAAAAAACAAATTAAATTCCTAAAACAAAATTAAATTGAAAGAAATGTTAATTTACATGAATCTAAAAACATTTATGAAAGCCAAAAAAAAAAGTAAACATACTGTAAGTAAGTCAGCCTCTCACTCATCGTCAGCGGAGAGGCTTAAAAAAAAAAAAAACTGACATCAAAGATCAAAGCCTCGGATCTCTGGCTTCTCGCTTTGGGAGAAAGTTGTTCATGTTCACAAATATTGACTGAGATCTTGTTGATCAGAGGAATAACACATGAATTCTGTTTCATCAGGGATTTTCCTTTTATATATGACTTGGATTTTCCCTCTAAAGATAACTTAAACACAGCTTGATCTACTTGTAAGCCAGTGCAAACCAGACTATATGATGTAACCTCTAAGAACATTTATATGCTCTGAAAGCTGAAGGTTCATGTGGGGGTTCCTCTGAGGCCCACAGAGAGCCAATAAGCACACAGAGTTTCCTTCACTTTAAAAAATACCTAAAGGGTTTCTCCATGATTACAATGGTTACCTACCAATGGTTACCTAGGTTATTATCGTCAACGAAAACTAACGAAATAATGAAAACTATGTGTGAAAAAACATTTTCATTAACTGAAATAAAAATAAAAATGAGGCTTTACAAAATACGATAACTAACTGAAACTGTATTGTGTGTTCACAAAACTAACTAAAATAAACTAAAATTATAGAGAAAATGTCTTTAGTTTTCTTCTTTGTCAATTTATTTCATACATAAGAATAGTATTTTGAATTTTTGAATCTCGCTCCTGACAAATACCCCATATTACAAAAAAAGACTAAAACTAACACTGAAACTAATTAAAACTAAACTAAAACTAAGCATTTTCAAAAGATAAAAACTAAACTAAACTAGCAAACCTGCTTTAAAAACTAATTAAAACTAAACTGAAATTGAAAACAAAAAGTCAAAACGAAATAAAAATAAAAACTAATGGAAAAATGCAAAACTATAATAACCTTGTTACCTACTTCTCTACATTCTGACCACAGTTTAAACCTTTAATATGTTTCATACAGCAGGTTGTTTCAGCGAAGGAACTGGATTGGCTAAAGACAGTCCAACCACAGTGATAATTCCCATAAAGCACAATAAATCATTCTTTATCGGTTGCTACACCAACTGTCATGGTAACCAGGGAGCTTGTTTGTGATCTTTCTTGTTTTTTCAAGTTACTTATTCTTATGTATGTGCAATACTTTGAAGAAAACTTTTCAATTACTGTAATACATACTGTATGTTGCTAACCATGCTGTGTGAAGCGATGACACTTTCCTGGCTGAGATAATTGAGATCTGATTTGTACGCTTTATTTACCTATTTTATATATCTACTGTCTTGTCTGTTACTATGGTACCGACCTGAACAAAATGAATTTCCCTTGTGGACAATAAAGAACATCTAATCTAATCTAATCTAACAGCTTTGCCTGACAAGTGCAAATTGGAGGAGAAGTTGACTCCAGCCACTCAAAGCTTCTCAGTTCTCTACAACTTTTATTCAAAAGACTGCAGGAATAAACTTGTCAAAAACGAAGATTGGAGAAAAGTTGCATCCAGCGTTGAGGTCGATGGTAAGCTCTGAAGTTATTTTTATTGAGTTTTTGATTTATGCTACCTAATTGCCATTTGCCAACTAACTACTGTAAGCTATCAAAACCATGTCACGTTATGAAAGGCAAAACCGAAGCAGCAAAAATACTTTATTTGCCTCTTCAAAACTCTGTAGCTGCAGACCTACAGAGATGCAATCGGAGCCCACACCAGGTCAGAATCGAGAGACACATCAAAAAAGTTGCTCGTGTTTTATAAATGAACAACAGAGACTACTAATATATATTTATATATATCAGTGACACATCCTTTTGGAGAGCCAATTTATCTTCTGTTGTGTGGTTTGAAAACCCGCCCACTGTTTGAGAAAGATACAGAAAACAAAATAGCATCCTCCAGAATCCACCAACACACTCCTCGAGTCACTTAAGGTGTCTAGTCTAGTCACGAAACGTGTGCGGTTGTGTGTGTGTGTGTGTGTGTGTGCGTGCTCATACATGGGCTGTGCATGTAGTATATGAGTGCATGCAGGTGTGTGTGTTGTGTGTGTGTGTGTGTGTGTGTGTGTGTGTGTGAGAAATCACTTGCACTCTTTGTAGGCAGTGTAAGCATTGCATGTGTATGAGCACATTCAGTGTGTGCAAGTTTGCGGTCTGAGCATAATCGTGTCTGTGATTTGGCATGTGTGTGCACATTGGCCAGTGTGTGTGTGTGTATGTGTGTGTGTGTGTGTGTGTGTGGGTGGGTGTCTTTCACAGTGACTTATCACGAAGCCGCCTAATACGCCTGTTGTTTACACTTGTCTCTGGATTGTTGATCCCTCCTGCACAGTCACTCCACAAGACAAGTTAGAAGAGTACAGGCAGCTTCCTTCAGACTGTTAATCATAACTACAGCGACAACTCAACTGTCTCACTGAGCAAATGAAAAAGCTTTCAGGAGCTGGTTATAGCTTGAATCACTATTGTATGGTATCAAGTGGTGATAGAAAGTAGCAAAATGGACATTTATTTATATGAAAAAGTTATGGATTATCTCTTTCAATTACACATTTAAGTGACAATGGCATATGAGAGAAGGGTTATCATCCGTGCTTGAATAGTAAGTACTGAACACTTAGCAATGAACATTAGGTAGCTTTTTCCTCAAAGTGGATAGATAGCATTCCGTGATGAAGTAAAAAAGGAAAATTATAGTAATATTGCAGAGTTGATGGAGGCTCTATGAAGTGGGTCTGAGGTCAGATGTAGAAAAGAGAGAAAAGCCAGGATTGACAAAGCCGTTTCAATGTAGAAACGAATGTGTGTGTGTGTGTGTGTGTGTGTGTGTGTGTGTGTGTGTGTGTGTGTGTGTTCATGCACGTTTTTGTGTGGCATGTGCACGTGCATGTATGTGTGTGCATGTTGAGTTTGTGTGTATGCCTATGCACGTTTGTGTAGTATGAGTGTGCATAACCATTTGTGTGTTCGCTGTGTACACGTGTGCATCTGTTTGTGTGTGTGTGTGTGTGTGTGTGTGTGACACTGCACTTGTAGAGCCCTCTATGGGTCAGGAAGCAATAAGCAAGAGGTCAGATGTGGAGGCAACCTCTACTTTCATTCCTATTACTATTCCACCGGCTCACAGTATACTGGTAATAATGTGTGTGTGTGTGTGTGTGTGTGTGTGTGTGTATGACTGAGAGAGATATGCAATGGATATGGAATTAAAGCTGTATCAGTGTCTATTTGTGTGTGTGTGTGTGTGTGTGTGGGATTGGACAATGAGCTGTACATGCCCTTTAGTGCTTGTGCATTTAAGCCAAGAGAGAGAGAGAAGGAGATGGAAAATCACAGAGACATTATAAAACCAAAGAGACAAACAAAGAGGAAGAGGAAGAGGAGGCAGGGGAAGCGCTTCAGAGAGAATGAGAGAAAATAGGAGAACAAATCACAGAATGCAAAAAAATTGATGAGGAAGAGAGAGAGGAAAGGAGGGGGAAATACAAAACCATAAAACAGAGAGGGTGAGGAAAATGAGTGTGTCAGAATGACAGAGAGAGAGAAAGTGCAAGACAGAATAGGAGGAAGGTCCCGGCAAAGTTTCTCCCATAATCATTTTCCTTCCATCAAGCCCAGATTCAGCCCTCCTCCACCCGGCACCAATTTACAGGCGATGGAGCCTCAAAACCTCCTGTGTGATTGGGGCTTAGAGTGGCCTATTCCTGGCTATCTGACTGCACTCTGACAGAAAGTGGGCAGGAGAAGAGAAGAGAAGAGAAGAGAAGAGAAGAGAAGAGGAGAGGAGGGGGGAGGAGGAGGAGAGCGAAGAAAGGCAAGCTAAATGGAAAGATGAAGAGACAGAGAGATGACGAGGCACAAGGCACGAGGAAGGAGTGAGGAGAGAGAGAGAGAGAGAGAGAGAGAAAGAGAGAGAGAGAGACGAGGGGGTGAAAGAAAGCAGAAGATGGAGAAATGCAGGTGACAGAGGGAAAGAGCAGAGGGAGTAAACGGGGGGGGGGAAGCAACAGAGAGGAGGGAAGTGATCTCTCTCTCTCTCTCTCTCTCTCTCTCTCCCCCTCTCTCCACCTCCCAGCTCCACCTATATCGCACAGTCATCCCGTTAATGGACTCGTTTAAATGACAAATTCCTCGCATATTGTAAGTGGCAATGAGCTCGGCATAATCCCTCTTTAATGAATGTCGCGGCGGCACTTCATTAAGCGCCGAGGTTACCCCGCCGGGCGAGGATCACGGGCCGCTCCGTGCCCCCCGGCGACGCTAATTGCAGACCGTCTGATGTGCCGATAATGAGGAGGATCTTCTTGGGTTTTTTTTTTTTTTTTGGGGGGGGGGGGGCGAGGCGAGGCGGCGCTCTCGGTGAACTCCCTCGCTTCAAAAAAACCTGCTTTTTAATTGTTGCTGGTTTGATATATTAGGTGCCGTGAGCGCTTGAAGGGCTCATTTCCCCAAATGCTGCACATCCATTTGGAGAAATTCATTACTGAAGTTCATCATTCAACATCTCTAACATGTAGAGGTGCAGTTTGCCTAAGTGTCATTTTGACAGCCATGGAATTAAGTTACCTACTATCCAAAAAAGTGCTCTAATTTGTTTTAATTATATGCTCCCAATTATTTTGTAAGACTGCGTGTCGCCTTTTTTTCAATTTGTCATTTGAAAATTGTCATCTTTCAGGATGTCTAAGATGTCGAAGGTCCAGTGTGTAAAAGTCTCATTTTGCCAACCGAGAACTGACACTAACTGTCCTTAAAAATTAAGTATCATAATTAGCCTTACACTTTGTGCTTTTAATTATTTTGCAAATTCTGGTGTCATCTTTTCTCAAATTGTCAGCATTTTAAAATTCAGTATTTCTTATAAAGCTCAAGGATGCAATGTGTCACAGTATTACCATTTAGTCAACCAAGGACTTCTTCAAAGCTATCTACTGTCCTTTAAAAGGTGGAATAATTTATATTAATATTTTACAATTAATTATATATAAGTGTTGGTGTCAGTTTTATTGCAAGTTGTCATCA
>NW_027278992.1:67500-75000 GCF_046629955.1 Centroberyx affinis | reverse complement strand
CCCAAGAGGAAGAGTCTCCTCAGCCGCTGAAAGTTAAAGCTGCAATAAGTGAAATCTTCCGACCACTAGGGGGCGACAGAAACCGCAACACATCTGTAAATAAAGCACAGCAAAGCCACTGGACTACGGAGGCCTACTGAGGACAAACCTAGCAAAGCACTGCGCATCAAAAGGCTAACAGCTAAGCTAAACGTACCTGCTGAGAAGTGTCACCGGTTACCGGTCTCACTTTGACAGATCTTTGTCCCGGCGATGGTTACATGTCCCACAATGACAAGTGAAGACGTAGGCAGCGAGTTTACTCACTTGCTTCATCGATTCCACCGTTACAAGACAAGCTAGTTTTAAAATTTGAGTTCAATTTGACAGCAAGCTTTGGAAAAGAGGTGAAATCAGCAACTCAGCAACACTGCTGTGTGGATATTGGTTTATATAATTTTGTCTGCATTGCTCTATTAGGGATGTCAGAGGATGAGGTGAAACATCGTCATGTAGCTCTATCTCTGCTGGAAGAAAATATGTGAAAGTGTATGTATCTGTGTGTGTGTGTGTGTGTGTGTGTGTGTGTGTGTGTGTGTGTGTGTGTGTGTGTGTGTGTGTGTGGCCAGCCATCAGCCTATATAACAGTGCTGTAAGTGGACCATCAAGCATTTATCTCAGCAAGCAGCAGAGTCCATTATTCAACCATGTGTCAAATCTGCAGAATGGGGGTCAAGCTCCACTGTATGTATGTGTGTGTGTGTGCGTGTGTGTGTGTTTGTGTGTGTGTGTGTGTGTGTGTTAACACCGCCAAATTATCTGTGAGTAAGTGCAAGGTTAGTGCCTGCCAGCATGGGAGCACTCAGGACTCGCTAATGTATGTGTGTGTGTTCGTATATGTAATGGACTGAGACTTTCGGTATCCAAGCGGAGACACACACACACACACACACACACACACACGTTCCAGCTTCAGACCACTTGGCCTTGTAAGAGCCTGCTATCTGCAATGGATCCATCCTGAATCCATTCCCGGGGCTGACATCAATTACTAATCGCCTCCATTCACCTGTCATAGACAAAGCCCCTGAGGGTGCAGTATATTGCCTGGAATGAGGATGTGTCCTTTTGCTGTCTCAGTGCGGAGGTTCATCATTTATTTCCTGGGTTTCAGACGGGACGAGACATTCTCATATTTTCCTAATCGTCTTTCCTCACAGCTTCACACTTCTCCAAGCCGTTTTCTCCTTAAAACGAGGAGGAACGTTGGTCACATCCGATCACCCCGTTATCCAATTGCTGTGCCTCTCATTTGCATACACCGCCAACAATCCACCTCAGTGTATCCACCTTTCACATCACACCTCTTGTGGACATGAATAATGTGAAGGTTACATTCCTCCACCGTGAAGAGGTTAGCTACAGAAGAGGATCAGGGCCACGTGAAAAATTTATTTGAGTTCTGAGCTGAATCGCAGAATTCTGATATTAAACTCAGAATTCTGGGTTTAGGGTTATAGGTTTAGGCAGCTGAAACTATTTGGTTAAGGTGAAGTGAGGTTTTGGCCATGGTTGTATCAGAAAAACTTCACTCACAATAAAAAACTTCTTCACTAGATGGGAAGTGAACTCAGGTTGCCAGTTAAAGACCATGTTGGTGACTTTAAATTCAGTTTGTGCAGTTGGCAAATCAAACAAATTCACTAAAAACATATTTGTCTTCATTTTCACAAAAAGAAATATACTGGTTTTATGCTCCCACATGTCTACTACATCTAGTGCTCTGTCTTGACAGCTGTGGGTGTAGCCTTTCCATTCACAACAGAGCTTTGATTGACAAGTTGACGGCCAATCACACGCTGCAGGTGAGCCGTGCATGTAAACTGTAAACACTGGGCTGGTTTGAGATGACTTCCTGCACGCCTGGAAAACAGACCAGAGTAGCCGAGTGCAGTCAGGCGAGGAATCGACAAGCCGAACACTCCCGACTGCACACTCGCTGCTCTTTTTCTTCTTCTTCGGTTTTGTTTAACGCCGGTTGATAAACAATTTGAAAGGTGCATTACCGCCACCCACACTCACTGCTCTAACGACCCAGACCTTAACGTTACTTATTTTTATTTTAATGTAGGCATTACAGGTGGCATTTATGGAAAATATCACATAGCGTTCTAATAAAATAATATACGGACTGCTCATGGAGTGACATCTTGGAACAGATATAACTAGAAATAACCGCCTCACGGTTGTATGCCTCCGCCAATAAACTTTGTTTTATCATTGCAAGGACAGTCTTTATTTATTGAACATATATAATTAATGTGATTGTTAGGTCAACTTAAAGGATTTTGGTGTCTACTAAAGTAAGTGACAGCACTTTCTCAGCTACAGTGGTAAGCAAAACATTATGATGTCACAGTGAAGTTGACCTTTGAAATTTTGAATATAAAATGTTATCATTTCATCATTTTATATTAGACATTTGTGTGAAATGTTGTCATAATTAGCATATGAATTCTTGAATTATGGCCACAAACGTCTTTTGTGAGGTCACAGTGACTTTGACCTTTGACCTTTGACCACCGAATTCGAATCAGTTCATCCTTGAGTCCAAGTGGACGTTTGTGCCAAATTTGAAGAAATTCCCTCAAGGTGTTCCTGAGATATCGCGTTCATGAGAATGGGACGGACGGAAGGACGGACAACCCTAAAACATAATGCCATAGTTTCACTGTGGGTGTGTGATACAACTGTGATGAACCAATAAACGCTCAGCTCAAGGCGTTTCCCATCATCCTCGGAGCTGTGCGGTCGGTGGAGAGCAGCTGCAGCCGCCTCGCTCCAAAAACTGCAGCCGCCTCGGTCCCGCCAGATTCCCGTGGCTCGCGCAGTCGGGTCGGCGGAGCGAGTCGGAAAAACTGTTCTACCCATCATGCAACGGACCGAGGTGTCGGACAACAGAGCGGTGACACCCACATGCTGAGGAGGAGGAGGGTGATGCGTTTACTGGGACCGGGAAAGGTGGGACGAAAAAAAGGCAACCGATGATATTTACTGTAAGAATTTCACCCAATTATAAGCCAAAAAAGTCCATCTTAACAAGTCATTTAGTCTCATATTCAGTCTCAAAATCTTATTTTTCTTAAACTAAGAGGAAAATAATGCAGCGAGGAGAGATAACTCCACTTGTTTCCAATGCAGCTTCACTTGCTTAATGAATTTTCCACAAATGAGTCAGTATCTTCAAACGTCAGAATAAGGCAGATCACTGCACTGAAAATGACGCTTGATTCTACTAAATTCTTGAAACAAGTTGATTTGCATTTGAAACAAGTGAAAATATCTAACACCATTGGCACTGATTTTTTCACTTATTTTAAGAAAATTACAATTTTAGGACTCAGTAATAGACTACATTTTTGCAGTGTGCATGAGACCCTGATTTTAATTTTTAATCACGACAATTTACAGCTGAAATGCCTCATAACCAAGCAGAAAGATGGAAAATTGTTTTTGCATGTTTTTCTATGGAATAAGCCTTTAAAGGTAAATGTATCCTCCATCCCCCCTCCCTCCCTCCCTCCCTCCATCCACATCTTTACTTTCCACTGCGCTATTTCAATCTCAAACTAGAAATCTCTTTGTATTTGTATGCTAAGACATTATGCTCATTTCACAAAGTTTCATGAGCCCAGGCTGCCTGACTCATACACTGTCACTTTCACCTCCCACTTTCCCTCCAAAGCCACATCACTATCACTTCCCAATTCCTATCCTGGTTAAATCAATGCCACCTGCACCTGTCACATCACTAGCACCTCCCCATTCTCTTCTTATAGTCACATCACTATCACCTCCCCATTCTCTTCTTATAGTCACATCACTATCACCTCCCCATTCTCTTCTTATAGTCACATCACTATCACCTCCCCATTTCTCTTCTTATAGTCACATCACTATCACTTCCCCAATTCTCTTCTTATAGTCACATCACTATCACCTCCCCAATTCTCTTCTTATAGTCACATCACTATCACCTCCCCATTCTCTTCCTCTAGTAAACTCATCCCATGGGGAGCAGGCTTCTTCCAGTCTTTAACTAGGAAATAACTCGTGATTTGCACTAAAACCAAGTACAGCTGTTTGGGACTGTACTTCTGAGTGTTAGCATTGCCAGGGCGTTTACTCATTTCCTCCTTTGTATGAAGTGTATAAATAAATCCCTCCATCATTCCTTAGCTTTTACTTCTCCTTCTAGCACATATTTAGCTTACAAGACCATTATAGTGACACAGTAATTGTCATGTGAACTATAACCTTGAATCTTGCACTCCTTAATATCAGTTGCTTCTAAGGTTGTTGATCTGGGAATTTAAGCATATTCTTCTATTATAATTAATATGAGTTGCTCCGGATGAGAGTCAGATAAATGTCTACTATTTGTAATAAAAAGAGCAATCTGTTATCCAAAATTAAACAACATGAAAGTTTCACCACCTTTATACACTATGATCTCTGCATGTTCAGTATTGGTGCTGAGACTGAGCTATGGTTGGTCTTATTTGGTGCTTTGATTGCTTTGAGGCTTAAAATCACCTTTTGTTAGCTTGTTCTATTGCCTCGCATTTGACTTTAATTTGGAAATCAATTTGACAAAAAGAAGACTAAGTTGGTATGCTTCAAAATAAATCACAGAGCAGATTGAAGCCAGGTTTGGACAGAAATATATTTAACTTTAAACAAAAATCCCAAAATGAAACAGTGAGTAATAATTGATTTGAGAACTGGGATTTACCTGCCAACCAGTTAAATAACTGTGACATGTACATTTAATTTATATGTCAAATAAAACTATTAGAAATTGGTGAATTAAGTCTTAACAGAAATGAATGTTAAAGTGTTGTATGCAACTTACATACTTGTAATTGATATGCTAAAAATATAGACTGGAGTTTTATTAGAGATAACGGCTCCAGGTACCATCAAGGGAACAGAGTGGATTTTCTCGGAGCCAGGAACAGCGTAGGTGGAGATATTTGTGAAGCATCACATTTGGATCGGCTGGATAATACCACACATCTCCGTCTTAATCTCTCTCCTCGATTTTGATAGTCGAAGGCAAACAGATGGTCTCTAACCTACAAAGTTATGCTAATTGTTCAGGCTTTTTCTAATATTGGCGGTGGTTTATGACTTTTCTATTTTCTGAAAATCTCACCGTGATCGTTTGCTCTGGGATGAGATGTAAATCCGTTACGCCAAACCGCTCACAAGAAAGCAAAGGAATCTGGAACGCTTTATACTTTTTTGTTTCTCTCTCTGAGTATTTATGTCTTTCAGGCCTATTTTTAAGTGTGAAATGATTGCAGGTGCACATATTCCTGCAAGTAATATCATTACTGACAATGCATAAAAGACAAAGGACTGGGAAAATCGATTAGAGAGCACAGGACAGACATTCCAACACATCTCACCAGAGAGAGGCGATGAGAGCTGAAACAATTTTTTATCAAAACCTTTGATGCAATGAAAGTCAATTACAAAAACTCCTCAGAGGTGATGGATTCATGGTTTCGGTTTTCAGCGTGCATGTGTCATATAAAAATAACAAAAAAGTAGAATACAGATGACGTGTGCAATAATGGCGTCAGAGCACAGATGGCTTGAAAAAATAAATGATCAAATAAACTGGGGAGGGTTTGCCAAAAGCATCTTACTTGGTAAAAATGAGCTAACACTATACAGATGTAGCCATTGTTAAAGTCCCACTTAAAGCTGCGGATTAGCTCAACTACTGCTGCACTTGTGATCAATCCCCAAGATGACAAGATTTTCAGCTGTCACAATTTACAATGCTCTGGTAAGTATTTAGAGTTTTGTGTTCCAGTATATTATTTTTGTCTATACTGTCTGCAGTATTAATGCAGGACAGATGCTGGATAAATGCACAAACGAGGACTTCTACAATGGCTACCACTGTATCTAGTCTGGACTCTTTTTACACGAAAAGGAAAATCCAGCTTTGAACCATTTTGTGACCAAGATCTGGCTGATTACATATTCGATCTGTGCCACAGATATTTAAAAGTCAGGTATTTCATGTTCATGTCATATTCACATTCTTAAAAAAAAAAGGATGTGTCATTCCCAAAAACACACAGATTGTGTGGCTCTTTTAAACAAAATGTGTGACTTCAACAGTTAGCATGTACATCATGTTGAATGCATGCTAGTAGCACATAATTTAACCAAGCTGTGTTGAAAGGCAACACAAGACGTGTGCAGTGCCACACTGAAATTGAAGAGTTTTGTTCCAAAGTGATATATCCATTTTTAAAGAAGTTCAGAAAAATAACTTGCTACTTGACTACATCTAGATCAGTTTTAATGCCTGGATCCTCTATATTTTATAGATGTTGAATGATGAACTTCAGGTAACAATTCCTTTTTAAAGATGGATAAATAGTTTTGGAAATGAACTCTTCAGTCACATAAGTACTGGAATAAACACATCCTTAAGAGTGCAGCCTCAGCCTCAGTCATAAGATGCATTTGGAAAACCCAGTGGAGGCCGGAGTGGCGAGGTGTGAGTCACTGTGAGTAACGGAGTGGATGCGTTGATGTCTAGAAGTAAACATACAATACCCCACGCTCAGAGTTCTCCATGTGTGTATCTCTCTATCGGAGCAAGGGCAAGGCAGGTACGGGACGGGACGGGACGGGACAGGAAGGGGCGGAGCCAAAGACAGGAAACAGGAAGATAGAGAGAGACATAAAAGGGCGTGAGACTCGAGGCAGAGAGGTTGCGGTGAGAAACCAAGCCTGATACACCTATCTCTCTTTCATCTCTTTTTTTTTCTTTTTCCCTTTCTTTCCATTCGCTCCTGTCTCTGTTCTGCATCTGAGCAAACCAAAGCCAAATGCCGAGCGGACACAGACAGGTTGCAGCTTTCTTTTCCAGCACTCCAGTTGTTTTGTGTCTGTGATAAAAACTGCTGCAGGATCTTCAAACTGAAGCTGAATTCATCCATTTTACTTTTAACCCTTTGTGGCACAGATTCAGTCTCATACCTGATACTGACAATGGCTTGAATGCTTTGTACTCTCTCAAAAGCAACTGTTTTTGCATAGCTATGACCTTTTCACAGCCTTTTCTATAACAGAAATCCTTCAACATGAATTCTGAACTGTTGCACTTGGCGGTAAGCAGCAATTTGTGTCTAAAGAACAGTGAACAAGAATGAGCAGGGATAGTCTAAACAGATTGAATTTGATTTTTATCAGTTTAGACAGGCATGAAAAGACCCGATCTGTCCCATATGGGTTGAAATCCAGACTTTCTGTTCCTGTGTAAATCTCCTAAGTGTGCCAATTCGTGGGTTTCAGCAGGAGCGCTGTAAGGGATTTCTCAAGATATGAGGATTTATTAAGCCGACAAGTTTAAAAACACGGTGACTATAAACTGTAGAAATCCCAGAGTTTCACGAGTGGCGTGGACAAGCTCTCAGAAAACAAGGAACA